>NC_133622.1:184627620-184897620 GCF_048593235.1 Sminthopsis crassicaudata | reverse complement strand
AGTGTACTAGAATATGACTGAATGATGAACAATATAGATTTGAAAGTCATTTATTAATAGATAATTAAACCACAGTGGCTAATAAGACCATCAAAAAAAGAAAGGGTGAATTGATTAGAGAGAACAGGAGACTTGAGGGTTATCTGTACTTAGTGGAGGGAAATGGATGGTCCCTCAGCAAAGGGGACTGAGAAGGAATGATTAGAGAGATAGGAAGAAAATCTGAAGATGGGAGAGTTTGGAAGGCAACGGAATGGATAGTATTCAGGAGAAGAGATAGTAACAAGTTAAGAGCGTCAAAAACTGCAGAGGAAGCAATAAGGATGAGCACAAAGAAAAGATTTAGTAATTAATAAGTCATTATAATCTTGGAGATAGCAGCTTCATTAAAGTGATGGGGATGCAAACAAGAATCCAAAGAGCTGAGGAAAATGGGGGGGATGAGGAAATTCAGGTTAAAAGTGTACACTACTTGGTTTTGAAGGTTGACTAAGATTGAGAGAATAGATATAGCATAATAGCTTGAGGGATATCAGGATCAAGTAAAGATTTTATTTTAAAAGATAGATACCTATGCACATTTGGAGACAACAAAGAAAGAACCAATAGATAAAGCAAAAATGGCAATGGAAGAAGGAAATATAGATAGCCCCTGTGCCTTTTTAATCATCTAATACAATGACTTGCATGCATCAAGTGCTTAATAATGGTTTGTTGAGTTGGATTAAATGTTTACAGGGCCAAACTCATGGATGAAATGAAAGGCTATGAAATCAAGAGTCTAAGGAGAGGGATTGCACTTTACCAGGAAAAAAAGACCATCTGTTCCTCAGAGATTGAAGTCAAGGAGCAGGGAATGGAGGATGATGGAAACATGAAAATGAGGACGGAAGAAGTCTAAGCCCAAGGCCAAATTATTTCTATTTTCTCAGTTAAGTGCAAAGCAGAGAAAGTAGAAGCAAAATAAAAGTTGATTACTTTTTCTCCTCTCTGGCAACTATTAAAATCATCCCATTTAAACCAAGCTGTATTTTTATTCTATGAGTATTTAAAGTTGTGATATCCACATACACACATATTTTTAATTTTACTAACTGAAAAGTAAAGTTTTCTCTCAGTATATTAGAAAACTGACCTTAAATCCAAGAAGATCTGGGTTTAAGTCATGTTTCTGAAATATATTTGCATGGCCCTAGGTAAGTACCAATCAGTATTTTAATAATCAATATCTATTAGTATCTGAAATTGTGAGTTGCATTGGTAGAGTTTCCTCACCTAGGAATTCCTTACACCAATGAATTCATAGATCTAGTTAGTCTCCATTTTTACAGAAGTAAACACATTAAGTACATTTACTTACACTGAACTAACTGCTTCCATTTCTATAGAGCTCTCTCTATATATTGTCTCACTTGATCTTCAGAATAACTAAGTACTGCACCCAGGGGCATACGCCAAGAAAGTGGTTCAGGCAGGAACAGAACTCAGGTTTCCTGATTTTTCTTTCATAGGATCATAAGATACAACTCTGAAGGAGACATCAAAGGTCATCTAGTTCAGCTCCCAAACTTGGTCTTAACCAAGTGAGACTGGTTGATTTGTTACGTGAGCAGTAAGGAACAGATGATATTTGAATCTAGGGTCTTTTAAGTACAAGTTTCATAGTGTTTCTCCTATCACAAACTTCCTTAAACAACATAACATTGTTACCCCACAAGAAAATCATGGCACTTCCATCAGGAAACTATTTTCACTTACCATGAAAAGTTTGTATTACCTTCTCATCGGGTGTAGGGGAGAACATTTTTTCTTCCAGGGGATGCTTCGAGAAATCAAAAGGATAGGAAACCACCAAATCGCCTCCATGGAGACTGGCTGACAGCACAAATGGGATGGTCCTCATCCACTTCATGATGGCCTTGGTCTCTGGAGCCACCTGAACAAAGAGAACAAAGACTAGAAGTGATCTTGTGGATCACTAAATTCAAAGGTTTTACAAAATGAAGATCAAGAAGGAAAGAGTGACTTGTTTAATATCACACAGCCAAGTCAGTAAAATTAATGAGATTTAAAGACTTTTTTTCCCAAATCTAGCCTTTCCCCCCTCCCAAACCGCATTGCATAGCTTATTTCAAGGCTCAGTTCACCACCTACATGATTAGTTATTAGTGTCCTTATTCTTATCAATATATTAGTGTATATTATAAATATTATATAATATATTAGCTATTGATTAGTGTTCTTTCCCTCCTCAAGTTATGAGGGATATACTAATCTATTTACACATTGTATTCTCTGTCCGTTTTCTCATAGAATAAAACCTTAGAGAATATTTTAATTTTATCTTGTTTTTATATCCTTAGTACCTAGAATAGTACTTTGCACACAGTAGGCATTTAATAAGTGCTTTTTGGATTAAACAGTTGACATCTATTTCTTACATGATCCCCATCAGACTTGAATTTCTTATTCAGGAAAACTGAAAGACCAAAACCAAGTTAGCAATCATTTATTAAGCAAGAAAGGCTGTGACGTTAAAAAATAAGGACCTGGGATAGAGGTGACTGTGATCTGTGGGCAAGGAATAATTTAAATCCTTGCCTACTATTTATGGAGCACAATGCTTGAAAATAGAGATGCACAGTTTAGTTACTGCCACCAAGTAGTGTACAGTCTAATAACATGCAGAATAGACATAAAGGGATAATTTTAATGCATAATAATAATTTCAAAAAAGAGATACTAGACTTGTAATTTCATTGAAATAGGAATTTCCTTTATTAATTCAGTATAATCCTGAAAAGGCCACTAGATGGTACGCTAGAGCACTAGACCTGGATTCAGGAAAGTCCAAGTTCAAATCTAGTCTTACACACTTCCTAGCAATGTGATCCTGAACAAGTCACTTTAACCCTACTTGCCTCAGTTTCTTCCTATGTAAAATGAACTGGAGAAGGAAAGCACAAACCATTCTAATGTCTTTGCCAAGAAAATCCCAACTGGAATCGAAGAGCTGTACATGACTGAAATGATGAATAACAACAAAAAGTCCTGAAAATTTAAATGATATTTTCCCCCAGGTTCATCTGGCAGTATGTATCAGAGTCAAGACTTGAATCAGATTTTCTTGATTTCAAGATCATCTTTTTCTCCTTTTGTAAGAAGAGATGCAAAGTATTCAATGAAGTCTTAGGAAAAGGTGATTGCTGACTTGGGAAGGGCAGGGTGAGGCAGGGGTAGACGGTGGGCCAGATGTGGCCCGCTGGTTATGGCAAATGGGCTGAGGGGCGGAGACAAAGTGTGAGCTTTTGTTTTTACTATAGTCCGGCCCTCCAACTGTCTGAGGGACAGTGAACTGGCCCCTGTTTAAAAAGTTTGAGGACCACTGAAGAGATACCAGCTGGCGTCTCTGTACATTCCATTGTGTTCCAAGAAAAATTAGACACAAAGATCCTGATGGAGCTTACTATCTCATTTTGGTTGCAGTTAATATTAATAAGGCTGAGACTTTGGGCTAATCCATATATAAGCTATCTTAATAAGTTTTTTTCTTTTTCATTTGACTTTTAGGGGAAATAAACGGCCTGACAATTTGAAACATCTCTATGTTAGTCCTCAGATAATTTCATATCATAACATCATCATTTTTGGGTGGTGAGGACACCAACTAACCTTGGAATTTACTCCCAACTCTAATATTTGTTGGCTATAAGGCACGTCATTCCTTCCCCCTTTCTAAGCTTTTGGTACTCTATCTGTAAAAATGGATATGGTTCTGTCATTTCCACACTCACAGGACTATTATAAGAGGAGTTTTATAGGTAAAGGAAAGATCATTATTTTTAGATAAATATACTGTATGAGACTTTTGTTGAGAGATGGGAAAATATCCTTGCAAAGGTTTAAGTGTTTTTTTTGTTTGTTTTGATTTAGGTTTTTTTTTTTTTTTGGTCATATAGTCCTCCATGCTTCCTTCTAGAAATCTGAGAGTTAGTATAGTGTAGAAGGTAGGGCACTAGATTTATGTTCAAATCCTGGCTTTGCTACCTACCACTGGATGCTACTGGGTAAGTCATTTAATGCTTATGGGTCCCAATTGCCACATCTGTAAGAAAAGGGGATTGGGTTGAATGATCTCTAAAGCCCTTCTACTTTGGAATCTCTGTATTATAACTCACTCTGCTCTTGTCCAAGTGTTCCTTAGCTACTTGGGGTCACTTTGCATCCCAAACTATCTTTCAAACAACTATTTTTAGCTATTACCATAACATGAACCTGTATTGTAGGGATGGTGGTCCATCTTCTTCCCTCTCCCCCACCTTACTCTGCTTCCTATCCCTCCTAGCCTAACTAGCCTGGGTCTTATTTATCCTCCAACTGCCCTTATGGAAGATTCAATGTAAGGATCTCCTTAGAAAGTGTTTATCAAACTTACTTCAAATTAGAGAAAAATGGGAAAACTCCTATGAGGAGTCAACATGGTAAGAACCATTTTATTGCGTTGAAATCTACCTCCCTGAAATCTCATTCATTGTTCCTCATTTTGTCCCATGGATTAAGCAGAACAGGCTTTGTAACCCATGATATAGATACAGCATTTAAGACCACCATCTAAGTTATATGATCTCTTTAACATTAGTTAACTGTCTCTTATGATTTCTGGGAAGTCTGATTTATCAATTAACCAATCAACAAGCATTTATCATATGGTTATATATAAGTTATTATATGGGTATT
This sequence comes from Sminthopsis crassicaudata, assembly GCF_048593235.1. Taxonomy (NCBI): domain Eukaryota; kingdom Metazoa; phylum Chordata; class Mammalia; order Dasyuromorphia; family Dasyuridae; genus Sminthopsis; species Sminthopsis crassicaudata. The sequence continues at coordinate 184,892,883 of NC_133622.1, read as the reverse complement.
TTATTGCTTGCTTTCTCTTTGCTGGGTAAAAGAGGGAGAAAATTTGGAACTCAAAATAAAAAAATAATAAATATTTTTAAAAAGTGCTTTTTGTATTCCAGACACTGTACTAAGCATTAGGATTAGAAGGAAAAAAGAATAAATATTTATTAAAGCTTGTTATGTGCTAGGCACTGGGCTAAACAATTTTTTATTTTTCTATATTTTAAATAGTTTCATTTATTATAGGTCTGAAACATCAAGATAAGAGTTTCTGCAGTTTGAGATGAGTTATGGCATTAATGATGAGTCTTTGTATATTTTTTTAAAAATTGTATGCTAAAATTTTTTTAAACAAATATTATATCATTTGATTTTTCACAATAATCCTAAAATGTAGGTGCTGTTATTATCCCCTTTTCAAAGTTAAAAAAACTAAGTTAAATACAGGTTTACATATACTCTATACATTGGATTTGAACTTGTTTTTCTGACTCTAGGCCCAGCACCCTATTTACTAAGCTACCTAGCGGCATCAAAAATTAAAAATAAAGTTACTCTTGAGGCATTTATCACTTATGTCTGATTTTTCATGACCTCATTTAGGGTTCTCTTGGGAAAAATACTAGACTGGATTGTCATTTTCTTCTCCAACTCATTTTAAAAATGAGGAAACTGAGGCAAACAGACTTTCCCAGAGTCACACAACTAATCAGTGTCTGAGGCTGGATTTGAATTTGGGTCGCTCTGATTCCAGGCTCAAGCTGCAGATTCAGACCCTACCTGTTGCTCTGAAATCTTTGGTCTCATGATTCTACCCCTGATTCATCCACTAATTAAAATGCCATGACTTTGGATAAGGCATTTACTATCTGTGTGCATTAGTTTCCTCATCTGTTAAAATAAAGGGATTAGACTGCAGGATCTTGAATCTTCTCTAATCTCTAATTAAATATGTCTCACTCCTCTCACTCTAATAAAATATCTCTCTAGTCATAGGGTATCTCTCTCTATATATTATTTTTATAATAATAGCTTTTTATTTTTCCAAATATATGCAAAAATGGTTTTCAAAAAAGTTTCGCCTTTGTAAAACTTTTGTGTTCCAAACTTTTCTTTCTCCCTCTCCCCTATCTCCTTCCCAAGACAGCAAGTAATTCAACATAGGCTAAATATGTGTAATTCTCTTATAAACATGATTCTACATTTATCACAGCATCATATTTTGTTTCTTTTTTGAAAAAAATAGATTTTTTTATTTTTCCAAATACAGGTAAAAATAGCTTCAAACATTCACCTCACAACCCTGTATTCCAAATTTTTCTCTCTCCCCTAGACAGCAAATAATCTAATACAGGTTAAACATGTACAATTCTTTGAAGCATATTTCCATATTCATCATGCTGCACAAGAAAAGTCAAATCAAAATATAAAAAAAAAGAAATATGAAAAATTAAAAAAAAAACAAGCAAACAAACAACAACCACAACCAAAAAAGCTGAAAATACTGTTTTGATCCATCTCTGTAATTCTATCTCTGAATGCTCATGGCTCTTTCCATCACAGGAGGATATATTTTTATGCAAGAAAAGAAATACACAAAATCTGCTCAAACACTTTTTTTCCCCCTGAAACTATCTCAAAGTTTTGCATTTCTCATAAAGACTTCACAAAGAGTGTGTTAGTCAACTTTGTTCTGCATGGACATTTCAGACATGCTGCTGGCTGAGCAGTTTTTAAAATGTACACTCAGCAGGGCAGGTTTTAATGAAAGCTTTCAGAGCTGGAAGCAAAGAAGCCTGGGGAATAGTAGCAGAGATGGGGGATACAGCTGTACCCCCTAAGTTATCATCCATCCCCTTTGGGGAGAAAAAAGCAAATAATGAGACAACATGCTGATATTGGGGGTTTATTCAGTAAAACAAATTCCAAGGGATATCCTAGGTCTGGGCTTTTTTATTTCTATACTCATGTACAGTGAGCACTGATGGGAAGGGTAGGTAGAAAGGACCTTCATTGATAAGTCTCCAGACCCTTTTGTCCATTCCCAACTATAAAAACTACAGAATTATGGAGCTGGTCCTTCCTTGGCCACCAATTAACTCCTTAGAAGATCTCCCACTCTCATTTCACATCTACACCTCTCAGAAACCATACCTATGCAATGAGGGGGATTTGATCATCATATCTCACTCCCTTCCCCCCATACCGACACACTTCTTACTTCCCTGGCTTCCTTTAAGACTGCTCAAACCCACTTTCTTCAACAAGCCTTTTCAGGATTCAGATTAGCTTCTATCTACCCTATATAATCTTATGTTTCTAGAATATGCGCTCTTTGGTGATAATGATTTGTATTTTGCCTCTCTATTTATTCCTAGAACTTAGCTCGATACCTGGAATGTGCTAAGAGTTCTCAAAGACTGCTGTTGAATGAGATGCCTGAAGACAATTCCAATTGTTCAGTAATGAAGAAAGCCATCTACACCCAGGGAGAAAACTGTGGGAACTGAGTGTGGAGCACAACAAAGTATTTTTCTCTCTTTTTGTTGTATGCATTTTGCTTTTTTTTTCTTGTTTTTCCCCCTTTGATCTTCTTTTTCTTGTGAAGCAAGAGGATTGTATAAATATGTATACATATATTACATTTAACATATATTTTAACATGTTTAACATATTTTGAATCACTTGCCATCTAGGGGAGAAGATAAGAGGAGGAAGGGAAATTTGGAACACAAAGTTTTACAAGAATCAGTGTTGAAAAATTATCCATGCATATGGAAAATAAAGTATTTGAAAATAAAAAACTTTAATAAAAATAAATATATACTTTAGTGATTCAAAAAAACCTACTATTGATTGTCGACTAACTAATAGGTTTCTAAAGTCACTTCTATTAGTCTATAAGCTTCTAAACTACTGTTTTTTGTTTTTCTTTTTATCCCCAGCACAGCCCAGTTCTGACACATGGTATATACCCCCAAAATGTTTATTTTATATCAAAGTTTCTAGGGTTTTGCCTGACTTTACCACTAACTTACTCTGAGTGACTCCCATGTCACTAAAGGTAAAACAAAACAAATAATACAAATAAACAAGCAAACATGTAATAGAATATACTCTGAACTAGGTGTCAAAGGCCTGGCTTCAAATCCTAAATCTGCATTTACTAACTCTGCAAACTTAGGTAAATTATTCAATAAGGTTCAGGTTTTTTTTTAAAGCATTAGATAATTTCCAAGGTTCCCTCTTACTCCAAGAATCCTCTGAACCCTAACTTTCCCATGAGCTATAAGAATCCTTAAAAAGGCACCAACTCAACCCTTTCCTCTGTATCAGAGAACTTGGTGGCCCAACACTGCTCCCAAAAAACAGAGGCGGGGACTCTACCCACACCCTCTGATTCCATCTCCAGAGCTCTTTCTAGGGGGTCATCCTCAGGAGGCAGTAATCACATGGCTTTGGTGCCAAGCATTCAACTACCAAAAGTCATCCAAATGATAGAGTGTTTGGGTGAGAGATGTCAAGGTGGAAAAATAATTTTATATTTGTTCTATGATCCTAGGAGAGTCCCTCCTGTTCCCATTGGCTTGATTCAAGAACATAGTCTAACAGGGGAAGACAATCCATTCACATGTATTCTAGATAGCACTAGATGGTTTATATACAAAGCTGTTAGAAACAGAATTTCTGAAAGAAATATACAAATATTATGAATTTCTTTTATATCCCATATTCCCTAGCATAGGGCTGGGCTGCATGTATAGTAAGTATCTGATAAAAGCCTATTGATTCAAATAATCTTTGAAGCTAAGGGACACTGTTCATAATTCCCTTTTCCCCTCCTAACTTTCACCTAGCTCTTTGTGTTATATTCGTAAAATTCCCTGGGGTAGCCTTGTGTATTATAGTTTTATATATTTATATCTTATTCCTCTTGTAAGTTTTGAGCCCCATGGAGGTCAAAGTTTACACACTTTTAGGGGTCTGTACACAGTAGCCACTTAGTAAATGTAGTAATGAACGGATTGGATAGGGTTAGATTGGACTGTCTGAAATCACCTGAATATAGTAGTCTATGTTCCCCTGGGGAGTTAAAAAAAAAACTGATTGTGTTGGAGTTGGTAAAAGATGTGTAATTCATACCTTACCCCACCAGTAATACTCTGGAATGGGAATATGGTCAGTTCGAACTCCTCGGGTATTTGCTAGCTGGTAATATTCTGAAGTCAGGTCAGGGAAGTTGCGGTTGAGGTCCAGATGCTGAGAGTTTTGCCGGCCACTTGTCCATCCATTATATCCTGCACCCTGAAATCAGGTAGTGTTTAAGTCAATTTAATACATCAACTACTTCTCAATTCCCAGATAAGGCAAGTATGGAAAGGATGAAACAATATGGTAAAGGGATAAGAGCAACATATTGGGAGTGAGGAAATTTGGATCTATCAATCACTATTTATTAAACACCTATTATGCACCAAGTTAACACTGTGGTAAGTGTTGGGTTCTACTCCTACCTCCTATCATCAAATCCTTGTCTGACCTAGACCAAGACCTTATTTTTTAGATATTATTTTTCTTGTGCTATCATAAATGATGGCATGGCAAGTTTCATTGGAAACTAGAAAGATCCCTATGAACTTATTCAGAGGAAAATGAGCAGAACTAAGGAATCAATTTGTACAATGACACAAACATCAAAGAGAAAAGGCAGTAAGAAGATTTTGATATTCTGATCCATGCAACGACAGTTCAAAAAGCTGAAAATAAAGCACTCAACTCCAGCTGAAGAGGTGATGAACTTAAATGAAGAGAAAGACATCTTCAGACATATATGTGTGTGTATATATATATATATATATACATATATATATATATATGTATATATATATATATATATATGTAGAGAGAGAGAGAGAGAGAGAGAGAGAGAGAGAGAGAGAGAGAGATGAGAGAGAGAGAGATGGAAGCAAATAAAAATATGCAGATAATGTCAGAGTCAGATAGTGAAAGAGAAACAAATTAAACACACAGAACTAGATAGAAATAGGATAGACAAAGGACAGACAGAGAGATGAACAAAAAGATGGTGACAGAAAGAGATAAAAGATGAAGAAGGCAAATAGACAGATGTAGATATAGACAGATATAGAGACAAAAGACAGAGATAAACAGATGATAGAAATAGATGATAGATGAATAGAGACAAACAGATATAAACTGAATCAGATAGTTACAGAGAGAAAAGGGGGGAGAGAGAGAAAGACAGAAAGAGACAGACACAGAAAGAGAGAAAGATACAGACAGAGAAACACAGAGAGTCAGAGGCAGAAACAGAGAAAAAGAAAGAGAAATGCAGAGAAATGGACAAACTAGATAATTGTAAACAGGATAGGCAAATAAATAAAAGATAGATGGATAGATAGATTTCACTAGACAGAAATGACTATGCAATGGGAGAATGGAGAGAGGGCAATAGGAGTCACAGATTATAAGTAAATGTGAATTTTTAAATAAAAGTCCAAATATTGATCATCATGCCCTGGTCAGACCAAACGTAGGGTAAATGTTGCGTTTAGTGCTGATCATTTCATTTTTAAAAAAGACAATATAAGCTAGAGTTGGTCCAGAGCAGAATAATCAGAATAGTAAAAGGGCTGAACACTATTATATTCCATTGATAAGTTGAAGGACCGAGTAATAGGAGACTGGAGAAAAGACTTAAGGAGGTGAGGCTGAGAGTTACCTTCAAATATTCAGAGTGTTATCATGGAAAAGAGGGATTCACCTGTCCTGTGGAGGATCAGTAGATATAAAGTGCTAAAAATATGCTAATTACAGTCTTTCTATATATCATGATTTAGTAGTCTTCCATTTCTAATAGTTTATATTTTGTATCTTAAAGTCCCTTCCACTTCTGATAAGGAAGAAGATTTAATTTAATATAGCCTTATCTAACATTGGAAGAACTACTTCATTAAGAGAAGTTTGCCTCATTAGGAGGGGTGTTAAATTAAAGGCTATTGAAAGTTGTTAAAAATTCACTCATCAGAGCTGGAATCAAAGCTGGAAGAAATTTAAGACACAGAAAGAGAGAGAGAGAGAGAGAGAGAGAGAGAGAGAGAGAGAGAGAGAGAGAGAGAGAGAGAGAGAGAGAGAGAGAGAGAGGGGGGGGGGGGGAGGGAGGGAGGGAAAGAGAGAGAGAGAGACAGAGAGAGAGAGAGAGAGAGAGACAGAGAGAGAGAGAGAGAGAGAGAGAGAGAGAGAGAGAGAGAGAGAGAGAGAGAGAGAGAGAGATCCTCTGCTCTATCTATTGCTATATTTATATTCATTCAAGCAGAAGGTATTTTTGTTTAGGTATGGGTTGTACTGGATAATCTCTCAGGTTTTTTTCAGTGACAAGACTTTCTTGGTACAATATCAATGTTCTAAGAAGCCTTTCATCTCCACCATTTTATATTCCATGTTCTAAATGCCTTCCATCTTTATCATTCTATATTTTAAAGCTTCTTACATTTCTTACATTCTATAATCTTTGCTCTAAGGTTCTGTATTCTAAGGTTCCTTCATCAATAATGTGTCATTTTAGATAGAATACTAGACCTGGAGCCAGAAAACTCACATGGTCTATCATAGATACTTGCTATCTCTTCTGCCTCAGTTTCCTCAGTTTCATAAAATGAATATAAACAGTGTCTCATACTTCAAGCTCAAAGGAGATAATATAATAGCTAGCAATCATATAATACCTACTATGTGATAGGCACTTGCTAAGCTAAGGACCTTGCAAACATCTTATCCTCACAACAACCCTGTAAGGTATATGCATTATTATCCCCATTTTACAGTTGAAGAAACTAAAGCCAAAAGAAATTAGGTCTCTGAAGCAGAATATGAACTCAGGTCTCCATAGCCAGCACTCTATTCACTGAACCACTCAGCTACCTATTTACCTAATCTGTGCAAAATACTTTACAAATCATAAAGTACTAAAATTGTGCAAATTATCATTATTATATTTCATGATCTAACAATTTTCCATTTCTAAAGTATTCTATATTGTAAGGTCCCTTCCACTTCTGACATTCTATGATCTATGTCCCAAGCTCCATCTAGTTCCAATATGCCATGATTCTAAGGCTCATTGGTAAGCTCCATTGAACTGGCTCTTTGTCTTTTTGTTTAATAGAGTATATAATGAAACCATTCTCAAGGACGCAGTCTACATTAGACAGGGCCTCTCCCTCCTGATGTGCTGTCCTCTCTAATGTGTCCTGGCTGTAACTATTGAAAGCTTACCCGCCCAGTGGGACATAAGAGGATAAAAGCTTCAGAAACTCACAAACAGTGCAATAGAGAACTCTGGGCCATAATTACTTTCAATGGGATTTGGCCAGAGCTCAAGGGGTAAACCCATAGACCTGGTCTTGAGAAAAATGTACTGGTTTCTAAGTCACCATGGGGAGTAAGTGAGGGCAGCTCTTTATCCTGCTGTGTACAAGACAGGCCCCTTAAGGCCAATTCAGGCCAGCAGCTCAGGATTGAATCATCCTGTCCATTCCCAGGTTCATCCTTTTTAGGCCAGCCCTGCAGGAAGCCTTCATCTTTAGATAACTTTTATCCTCAGGTTGTTCCAAGGATGTAATCTGCTTAAATTTGTCAATTCTACCTCAATCTTATCAAATTTTTTTTATTTGTCTCTCGCTTCCTATTTCTATTGCCATAATACAAGCTGAAGCCTTACCATCCCTTGCTTGACAAGTTGCAATAGTCTCTAGAATGGGCTTCATGCATCCATGAAATTATGTGGCCTTGTGAGGAGAGCTCCAGCCTCGAAGTCAGTAAGACTTGGTTTGGTTCATGCCTTATGTTCTACCTAGTTATAGATCTATGGATAGGTCACTGATCACTCCTGGCTTCATTTACTATTTTTATAAAATTATGAGATTGCATTATACTATAAAACTTAACCTATGACTCCATGAGCCATTCACTCTCATTCTGACCTACCCAAAATAATCGTAATATATTTCTTCATTTCTCAATTTGGTTCATGACCCTTCAATAGCCTCTGATTAGTCATAGGATAAAGTTCTTATTCCTTAGCCTGAGGCATTAAAAGTCATTTATAATAATGACTTTTGTCATTGTATAACAATGACCCAAGCTAATCTTTCACTGATCTTCACAAGCTCCATTTTCTAATAGGCTCCTCCCCCAAAAAATTATATCTGGAGTTCCCAATCTCCATGCCTTGGCTCACATCATACCTTATTCCTGCAAAGTTTCAGTACCTTACTCACCCATAAGCCCCTAATTGACATCTTCCTAGCTATCCTTCAAGGCCAGATTATAATACAACTTTCTCCATGAAGAAAACTGACTTCTCCAAGTAAAAGCAAGTCCTGTTCTAATCAAAGAACTCTTGGCTTGTTCTCTGTAACAGACTGACCATCATTTCCTTTCTCTCCTACAATTTAGCCTTACTAAATGATGTCTCACAATCCAAGAGATGAACCTTTCATATCCTATAGACTTCCCACCTGTAATAATAATAACAATATTACAATTAGCATTTATATGATGACTTTTAAGGTTTACAAAACACATAACAAATATTATCTCATTTTACTGTCACAACAACCATGAGAAATAATTATTTGTTATTCTTACTGAGGCAGACAGAGATCAAGTAACTTTCCCAATATCACATGACTAGTAAATGTCTGGGGAAGAATTTGGATAGGTCTTCATGATTTCAGGTCTATGCATTATGGATCCATCTAACTGGACAAATGAGACAGTTGGACTCAATGGCCTCTAATAGTCCTGCCCATTCCAAATCTTGATCCTATGTTTCATAGCTCTCAAATATATATGCCTACATAAAGCCAAAAATGCATAAAAAAATAAAGAAATTATTCATGCAAATGATATCTCATTATTATTCTCCCAAACAACTGCTTTAGAGTCACAGAATCGATACAATTTAGATGGCACAATGGATAGAACACTAGCCCAGGAATCAAGAGGCCACAGATACTAAACATTATTAGCTGTATGACCCTGAAAAAGTCTCAACTCTAACTGCCTCAAAAAAATCACTAAAGAATCACAGAATCTCAGGGAAGAAAAGAAACATCAGATATATCCAAAAGACCTGCAGACAGCACGGATCTGCTACTTACTGCTTGTTTGACTTTGTAAGTCCCCTTTTTTAGCCTAAATTTTCTAATTTATCAAATGAGATTTTGGACCAATCTCTATAGTCTTTTCCAGGAATGAATCCTATTGTCTTAACGCTGAGGTACCACTACCACCTCTCATATAAAAGAGGTTAAGATGGCAAGAAAAGATAATGATAAATGTTGGAGGAGATGTGGGAAAACTGGAACACTAATATATTGTTGATGGAATTGTGAATTGATCCAACCATTCTGGAGATCAATTTGTGACTATGCCCAAAGGGCTATCAAACTGTGCATACCTTTTGATCCAGTGGTGTTTTTACTGGAATAGTAGTTCTTCAACTACAAAATGGGGATAACAATTCATTTACCTTACAGGGTATATGTATGGTATGTATCCCAAAGAGATCATAAAAAAGGGGAAAGGATCTATGTGTCCAAAAATGTTTGTTTGTAGCAGTCCTTTTTGTAGTGGCAAGGAACTGGAAACTGAGTGGATGCCCATCAGTTGGAGAATGGCTGAATAAGTTGTGGTATATGAATGTTGTAGAATATTACTGTTCTGTAAGAAATGACCAGCAGATGATTTCAGAAAGGCCTGGAGAGACTGACATGAACTGATGCTGAGTGAAATGAGCAGAACCAGGAGATCATCATACACAGCAACAAGAAGATTATGCAATGATCAATTCTATGGCCATGGCTTTTTTCAACAGTGAAGTGATTCAGGCCAATTCCAATAGACTTGTGATGGAGAGTCATCTGTTCCAGAGAAAGGACTGTGGGGACTGAGTGTGCATGACACCTTTTTTTTTGTTTGCTTTCTCATTTTTCCCTTTGATATGATTTTTGTTATGCAGCATGCCAATTATAGAAATATGTATTGAAAAATTTCAGATGTTTAATATATATTGGATTATTTGATATCTAGGAGAGGGGTGGGGGAAGAAAGGGAGAAAAAATATGGAACACAAGGTTTTGCAAATGTGAATGTTGAAAACTATTTTTGCATAAATTTTGAAAATAAGCTATTATTTTTTTTTTAATTGTCTTATGTAACTGTAATAAAAATCCCTCACATGTGACTATTTAGAAATTCACAAAGTAAAGCTCTTCCAATTCCTTTGATAAATGTTGTTTTCCCCAATTAGGGTATAAGCTCCATGAGAACAGAGGCTGCTTTTCTTTTCCTTCAGATTTGTATTTGTATTCAAATGTTTAGCACAGTGCTAAAACATGGTAAACACTTTATCAGTGCTTACAAATTTTACTAGCTGTCCAATTTCACCAGTTATAGATGAAGAAGCTTTGATGTTGTTGCTATCAAGTCATTTTCAGTTATAAACAACTCTTCATGATCCAATTTGAGGTTCTCTTGGCACTCGAATGCTTTGCCATTTTTTCTCATATTATTTTACAAATGAGGAAACTGAAACAAACAGGATAAAGTGACTTACCTAAGGTCATACAGCTAAGAAGTATCTGAGACCAGATTTGAACTCATGAAGATGAGTTTTCCTGATTCTGAGCCTAGTGATCTATCCACTGTACCACCTAACTGAGAAGAAATTTAGAAACCCAGAAAAGCTCTTTCCTAAGAACAGAGCCAATAAATGGCAGGATCCACTCTGTATCCTGGACCTCCAACCCCTAATCCAGTGCTATTTCCACCAATCCATATTGAATGGCTTATTGCCCTATTCTACTCCTATTTCCCAAGGAATAAGAGGTCAGACTTTCACCTCTGCCGCTGCCACATCATAGCCATCAGGATTCATAGAAGGTAGCAGGTGAATCCGGGTGGTGTTAATCAGGGTCTGGATTCGTGGATTGCCCAGCAAGTACTCTGAGCACAGATATTGAGCAAGGTAAATGAGCATCTCCTTCCCGGTCACTTCATTTCCATGTATGTTGCCAATGTACTTAAATTCTGGTTCGACTGTGGAAAGAGACATTGAAAGGAGACATCATTTAGAAATGATGCTGTCTTTTGAAAGCCAGACATGCCATTGGTTAGTCAGTGAGTTACAAAAAGTTATTGTTGGTCATTTAGCACGAATATGTCCATTGAGATATCTTTCAGAGACACTTGAATTATAGAATCATGGAATAAAAGACTTAAAAAGAGTTAGAGGTCATTTCATCCCCATCTTTCACCCACTATAGAAAGCTTCTCCAGAAAATCCCTCCCAGCCTCTACTTGAAATGCTTGGACAGTAGATTTAACAATGGGAAAGAACCTTTGAGATCTTCAAGTCCAATCTCCTCATTTTATAAATGAGGAAATTCAATCGCAGAGAAGTTATAGGACTTATTCTAGGTCAAACAGTTAGTATAGTTCAAACCAAGTCTTCCTGATTCCAAATTCAGTGCTCAATTCACTCCACTACGCTGACTCATCACTGGAAGGAATATCAACATAGATGAGGTCTCAGATTTACCACCCAGCAAGGATAAATATATACTGGGGTTATGAAGAAAAGCTTTCTACTTTTCTGAGCCTAGTCTTTTCCCCAAAGAACAATCTCTACTCTAGATATGCCCCCTCACACAATTTTGACATCCCAAACTTAAAGCTAGAAAAAATTTTAGAGATCATTGAGTGCAAATCTCCCTCCATCCTTTTTTTAACAGAGAGGAAAATGAAGACAGGAGTAAAGTGGCTTGGCCAGAATCAAAAAGCAATTAAGAATCTGAAGGAGCATTTGAACCCACACCTTCTTGACTGAATATTCTGTTCATTCTTTAATGCCATTTTCTTCTTCTTACTTGGAAACAGCCCATATCTAAAATCTTTCTTTCTGGAAATTCCCAGTTTCCCAAGGGCTTCTTGTTTGTGACCTCAGAGATGAGATGCCAATTGAACTACTTTGTGGAAACCATGTCACTTCACATAAAATCCCTAGTACTCTTCAGCATCTTCATACTACAGTGACTTTGAATGCACTGAACCAGAAGATGTGGCAAAAGTTTAGTGTAACCATATGCCCTACTTGTTCTCCCTGCTTCACATTTTGTGCTTCCAATTTGGGGTATCTCCAACTAATCCAGGTAATATGCCAAATAAAAGCTTACTACTTTTAGCATTGAATAGCCTGCCTAATAATTCTGCAAAGTCCCCTAGAATTCCACAAACTTTATGGTTCAGGCACTGAAGCATCTGGTTTAGACCACTGTGTCACTATAGAACCAGCATTGACTTCCAATCCTTGCTTTTAATTCAGCCCTCTGAGGCCAAAGTAAATAAGTTAGTCTTTTTGATAGCCCTTCAAATACCTCAATAGCTATCATTTTCTCCTAAAGTCTTTTTTTCTTCAAGTTAGGCATTCATGAGTTTCTTTAATAGACTTTTGGAAGATCCTGAATCAGACCTTGGAAATTCATGTCTATCTAATTTACCAATGAATCATTATTCACGTGATGATAGTCTACTCACTTTTACTTTTTCCATCAATTATTCCTTAAACACTCATAGAAACCAGGTAGAAATAAATGCCCATTATATCAGCTCAAATTTTCTATCATTTTAAGGTTTGTGAAGAACTGTATTTCCATTATCCTACTTCATCCTCACAGCCTGTGAAGAGATATAATTAGTATTTCTATTTTATCCATGAAAAAACTGAGACACAAAGGAAGTTCTATCCTCATTACCCTGCTCTGCATGAGGAGGCAGAGAAAAGTTATATGGATTGTTGGAAGGAGTTCATATAAATATGGTGAATCATTTACACTAACAAATCTTCCCAGATCCACATTGAGGAGGTATTCATAGAGTCAGGGATGAACAGGATGAGTACTGAGAAAGGAAGGAATGAAATTCACTAACTTAATGACTAAATCATTTAATTTCTCTGTTTTAATTTTTTTCTTTTTTTAAAAATTTGGATCTGATGACTTCTAATGTCATTTTTAGTTCTAAACCTATAATCCTCTAAAGGAGGACCAATGAAACAATAAGCAACCAAATACCTCAAATCAGTGTAATACCTGGCAATAGGGACATTGAAACCTAGGGCAACTAAAGAACTTGCCCAAAATTAAGGCTGGGGCAACTACTTAATTCAGACACTGAATTCAAGACTGCTTGAAATTAACTGAAATCAAGTTTGCATCTGGAGAGAATATCTGCTGAAAGTTTCACAAGCAACTATAAACGGAATGTCTTAGAAATAAAAAAAATGAGACTTCCTGTATAATACATTAATAATTTAAGAGGAAAATCTAAAATGCATTTAAAGATTTTTAAAAACTATACACAAAAACATATCCATAATCTCTTAGCTTGCTGTATAAAGTACAAGACCCAGCTGGGGAAAGATAAAGAAATCTAATCAAGTGAAAGCATCTGAATCAAAAATGAAACTCACCTCTCTGAGATCCATGGTGAGCAAAATGCAAAATAGTAAAAAAAAAAAAAAAAAAAAAGGAATTTATACATAATATAATTTCACATTTTTTCCCATAAAACCTCAGCACTCAAACAACATCAGTGAGAATAACTAAATAAATACTCTACTTCTTATCTGTCAGACCTTGGAAACTGAGATTTATCTAATTGGTCAATGAATCATTATTCACATAATGGTCGTCTATTTACTTCTAGTCTTCACATCAATTATTCCTCAAAAAACCTCTTTAAAACTAGATAGAAATAAATTTTCATCATTCCAATGAAATTTTCTCACTTTTTCTAGCACTTTAAGGTTTATGAAAAAATGTACACACATTACCCTATTTCACCCTCACAACCTATAAAGAGATGCTATTAGTATTTCCATTTTATGCATGAAGAAACTGAGACACAGAGATATTAAGTAACTCGCCTAGATACACATAGCAAGCAAATATCTGAGGAAAGATTCAAATCCAGGCCACCTCGACGGCTGATCTAGTACTTTCAGAAAATGCAGTTTCTCATTACTTACTGATTATAGTTAGGGTCTTAAAACAGTGTCTACTTAACATAAAGTAAAATTTGGCAGTTATCTATTTAACGCAAACAGATATCCAAAGTGAATAATTCCAGCTAAAATAAAACAATAGCAATATGTAGCAATATCTTATATTAGTAACAATAAATCCCTCGGCTGAATGTGGATCACAATATATTTTCATGTTCTTTTGTAATTGTTTGCTTGCTTTTTTTCTTTCTCATTTTTATCTGATTTTTTTGATCTGATCTTTCTTGTGCAGCATGATAAATATGTAAATGTGTACAGAAGAATTGCAGATGTTTAACATGTATTAGATTGCTTGCTGTCCGGGGAGGACGTGGGGGAAGGGAGGGAGAAAAATTTGGAACACAAGATTTTATAAGGATGAATATTAAAAACTCTCTTTGCATATATTTTGAAAATAAAAATCCATGATTAAAAAAACTGACTCCCTCATGTATATATGCAGCTTATTAAGTGTTTCTCAGAATGTCAGTTACAAGATATTTCAGGGATAATCTAGGTCAACTCCTACCTGAAAAAAGATCCTCCCTAGGGTTTCAGTAAAATCAGTATATCAATACACTGTTCTTAGAGCCCTAAACTGGTTGAGCTATTCTGAAAAGCAATTTAGAACTATGCCCCAAAAGTTATTAAACCTTGCATATCCCTTGACCCAGTGAGTCTAAATCCTCCTAAAGAAAGCAAAGAAAAATTAAAAAGATTGATTTGTTCACAAATATTTATAGCAACTATTTTTGTATTGGCAAAGAATGGGGATTTAAGTAGTGTCCACTAGTCAAGAATGGCTGGTAGATGAATGTGATGAAAAATTATTTTGCTATAAGAAATGATGAAGGGGATAGTTTCAGAGTTACTTAGGAATGTTCTTTGAACTGACTGACAGATTAAGTCATTATAACATTGTAAGAAAAAAAAATATTTGAAAGGCTTAGAAACTCTAATCAAATTCAATGACCAACCACAATTCCAAAGGATTCATGATGATACTTATTGCTTACTTCCTGGTAGAGATATGATGAATTCAGTGATGATTAAAGCATATTCATATATGTGTGTACATATATGTATGTATACATATATACATATATATCATACGATATAAAATAGTCTTACTTTTTATTCTGAATCTACTTCATATATACATATATATATGGATGTGTATGTGTATATATTTATGCATATTGATAAATATCTAAATGCATATAGATAAATATCTAGATCTAGATCTATGGGTCTATTTAAATGGCATGGCAAATAGAGCCACATATGTAAAAACAGATTTTGTTTTTCTTCTTTTCTCAATTGGGGGGAGAGGAAGAGAGAAAGGGAGTCAATTTTAATTGATTTAATAAAATAAAGCTAAATAAAAAAATTAAGCTCCTCTATTTTGCCATTATCAACTGGTGATCCATCCTTAATAGCAGTGGAAAGAGGACTCAAACATACCTCCCAGTGCTGTCTGGGCTCTTTCCACCACACCCTACCACACTGATTGTTTCAGACAGCAATATTAATCTCACCAGGCATAAGTTATCAATTTTTCATTTTATTTGAAACTTTAGCAGTTTTAATAAGATGCTTCAATTCAGAAATATTTAAAGGTGAGATAAGAGTTTCATAAATAGAATATTGATACAAATAATATGGTCCAGTGGAAAGAAATCAGAATCTGAATCAGAGCATATGGATTCACTTATTGAATGAATTGCTTTGGTGAAGTCAGCTTTGGTTTCTTATTCTGTAACATGGAGGACTTGGACTAGATTTGATGTGACTTAGAACTCTATGACTACTTTAGAGATGATATAATGTGCAGAAAGAGCACACCTGGTTTTGAAAACCAGTTTCTGAATCCTAACTTGCCCACCTAACAGTTAAAGGATCACAAGATAGTCCCTTAGTTCACAGGAACTAAATGTCCTCATCTGTAAAATAAGAGAGTAATAAGGTATTAATCTCTGCTTCCCTATGAGGTTGCTTTAGTGAAGAAGTTACATTGCCTATCTTACATTAATACATCTCACATTATTGTTAGCCATCATTATAATTAGCCAAATCTCTATCCATTCTCAGTCCCTTTCTATAACGCAACTTGCTTATCCATGAAGAATATTCTCTTGCTTACGTAATTCATGTTGGCCCGGACGATTTGAAAACTCAATCACGAGAAGATCCTTTCCATCAAAGCTACGACCAATGCTGTAGGTCTTGGCAATGTGAGAGCATCGGGAAGCTGTCTTCTTCAGCACTCTCACCATCTGTGGGTATGAGTGGTGTATAAACTGGATAAATGAGGAGGGTATGTTGGAGGGCATGTCTTCATTCTCATCTATGTTTCCTGTGAAAAGAGGAGGGATGATCAAACTGTGCATATCCTTTGGCTCAGCAGTGTTTCTATTGGGCTTATATCCTAAACAGATCTTAAAGGAGGGAAAGGGACCTGTATGTGCAGAAATGTTTGTGGCAGCCCTCTTTGTGGTGGCCAGAAACTGGAAACTGAGTGGATACTCATCAGTTGGAGAATGGTTGGGTAAATTGTGGCATATGAATGTTATGGAATATTATTGTTCTGTAAGAAAAGACCAGAAGGATGATTTCAGAGAGGCCTGGAGAGACTTACAGGAACTGATGCTGAGTGAAATGATCAAAACCAGGAGATCATTGTACACAGAAACAATAAGACTATACAATGATCAATTCTGATGGACTTTGCTCTATTCAACAATGAGATGATTCAAACCAGTTCTACTTGTTCAGTGATGAAGAGGGACATCTACACCCAGAGAGAGAATCATGGGAACAGAGTGTGGACCACAACATTGCATTCTCACTCTTTTAGTTGTTGTTCATTTGCATTTTATTTTCTTTCTCAGGTTTTTTTCCCCTTCTTGATATGATTTTTTTTTGTGCAACAAGACAACTGGATAAATATGTATACATATATTGGAATATTTTGGAATTGGAATATAAATATTTTAACATATTTAATATGCATTAGACTATTGGCCATTTAGGAGAAGGGGTAGGGGAAAGGAGGGGAAAATTTGGAACAAAAAGTTTTGCAAGGGTCAACATTGAAAAATTACCTATGCAAATGTTTTGTAAATAAAAAGCTTTAACAAAAGAAAAAAAAAGGAAATAAAAGGAATGTTACATATTGTGTGAGTGTGAGCAAGTCAACATCAGCTTTCTAAAACTTGATTCCCTCTTCTACAAAATAAGGGGGTTAGGATAGAAAGTCCTTGTTAGGTGCTCTATGTTCTACAACTGACTAAAATTCTCTCATCCAAGGTCCCTTCCATCTCTAACACCCTCTGTTCTAAGGTTCCTTCTATCTCTAAAATTCTCCATTCTAAAGTCCTTTCCATCAAATTCTCCATTCTCAAATCCCTTCCATCCTTAACATTTTATGTTCCAAGATTTCTTCCAGCCCTGATATTCTCTGTTCTAAAGACTCTTCTTTTTCTAGCATTCTCTGTTCTAAGGTGCCTTCTATCTCTAGCATTCTCTATTCTAAGATCCCTTCCAGCTTTGATATTTTCTGATCTAAGGTCCCTTCCAGCTATCACATTCTATTTTCTGAGATTGCTTTCCATCACTGACAATATTGTGTCATATGCTCTAAGAGAAAGCTAAGTGACACAGTCAATAGGTCTAGATTCACAAAGACCTGAATTCAAATCTAGCCTCAGACAGGATTGTGGTCCTGGATAAATTAACCTCTACCACAGTTTCCTCAACTGTAAAATAGCCAACTTTTAAGTCTCTAAAATCCCTCTAGTTTTGATTTTATGAGTCCATGACACTGGCGCAAATAAATGTTCCCTATCATTCTGGCAAATGGTCATTATCTGATAATGATGGAAGGATTCAGACACAACCCATCAACTCTTTTACTTCCCAATGTCCTGAAAGAGTTTCCTAAACATGTAGCATGAATTAAAGTAGCTTCATGCCTCTGGGCCTATGTATTCACCTCTCAATTTTTCTAAAGGGTTATAGCATCCTTCTTCTTCACTGACAAAAAAGCGATCACAGTCCAGAAAGTAGGGCCAGGCCATGTCAATCCCATCAAAGGCAGGTTGGCAACTTTTTCTCAAGCTCTCACAAACAGGTCGACAGGGCCTCATGACTCTGCCTGCGTCACACCGAGGAGCCAGGATGGAACAACCAAGGAACCTCAGGTCGGGATTGCATTCTCCTTGGAGCAAATTGTGAATAACACTCAGGAGGATATACTCAGAGCTGAACTCCACCACCTCCCGAGACTTCTGATCCAGCAGGTTGGGATAGAAAGTCTTATTGTAGGATACATCATTGCAGTAGAGAAGATCAAGGTCCACACACTTGGCTGCAGAAACAACAAAATGTGATCAGAGAGTGGAAAAAAAATCCTTCCAACATTATATAATATTAGAACTAGAAAGAACCTTAGCATAAGGAATATCAAGAATAAAAGCAGTGATATGCTGGTAAATGTTTAACAACCAAGTGGTCTCTGAAAAAAGTATAGAAAACATACTTTTAACTCTTATCTGAATTGACATTTTTCCATCATTTACTTAAGTCTAGATAGTCAACAGAACAACAACAAAAAATCAAGCTCAGATTTGTAGCATTTGCTGATTTCCAAGGTGTAAAACTGCGCATAATGAAAATTTAACAAGAAGTCCTAGAAAGCTAATTTAAGCTGTCTGCAGTATGGCCTTGAATGAAAGGGACATTAATACATTATATATAGAATTTCAGGGATGGAAGAGGTTTTAGAACCTAAAACATAGACCTGAAAAGAACTTTGAACCATAGAATGGCAGAACTAGAAAGAAGCTTAGAGGTTTTTTGATCCAATCTCCTGGTTTTACAAGGGAAAATTCTGAGAGATTGAATGATTTTTCTGAAGGTCATCCCAGCAACAAGCAGCAGAGATCAAATCTGAGGAGTCTGTATTCTTATGACTGTAAACACTTTGAAAGCAGAGACCACCCTAATCAAAAATGTTTATTTTGCCCATCATGTTACCCAGTTTTATAATGTAGAAAGCACTTAGCTAAAGAATTGAATAGAAAAAAAAAAGAATGAATGAATGGATTGATCTAGTCAAAATTTAAAATTTAAAAAATTCAATTGTATTTAATGTAAAAATATTTTAAAACACTAAAGTATAAATTTTCTTTTTGTTTTATTATCATGCTTATAATGTCAGACTATTCAATTTAGTTCAAAAATATTTATTAAACACCAACTATATACAGATCATTGAAAGGTAGTATAGTAGGTAGAGTGCCAGGCCTGGAGTCAAGAAAATGCATCTTTCTGTGTTCAAATTTGTCTTTATTTACTAGTTGTGTGACCCTGGACAAGTCACTTTATTCTGTTTGCCTTACTTTCTTCATCTGTAAAATGAGCTGGAGAAGGAAATGGCAAACCACTTCGATATCTTTGCCAGGAAAACTCCAAATGGGATCATGAAGAGTCAGACATGACTAAAGAATAACAACTCCCAAATATACAGAACATTATGCTAAGTGATGGGTGAAATGGTAGGGTTTAGATATCATATGGTCTCTGCTCTTATGGAGTTTATAGTTTAATAAGGAAGCAATGTGCAAATACACACAACTACACTTCCTTATACTCCTAAAGGTATTAGATACAGATGTGTAATTTCCAGAAAAACACATATTATTATGCATGTATGCATATATGTAATGCATTATGCATTATGGGACAGGTTTGGGGAACACAGAATGGTCCATCTTGACTGGAACCCAAAGTAAATGGTGGGGAATATTACATTAGGCCAAAAAATAAACTAGAGGCATATTGAGGCAGTCAGTAAACCTTGAATGCCAGGCAAAACAAGTTTAAATAATTGAAAATAACAGAGAACCAAGGAAAGATTTGAAATATAACAGTAAAAGACTTTTGCATAAGGAAGATAATTCTACTAGTTGTATGAGAAATGGTTTATAGTAGAGATGAGACAGGGGAAATAAGGGAGGAAGATTCATTAGGAAGCTATTGCAAATAAACAAAACAAGAGCTAATGAGAGTCTTTGGTAGTTATTTCCCTCTGTGGACCACAGTCTCTTCATACGTAAGATGAATATTGAACTAAATCATCCCTAGTCTGCATTGAGCAAGATCTTTCTGGCAGATCTTCCAAGCAGCACATCTACCCACAAACAGCATGTGTTCAATAACCTCCAATACATTTCTTGTAAACTCATTAAACCAAGCTGCCTTTTGTCAAATAATGACACAGGAACAAACAACTTTCTTCATTTCAAAACCCATTTGCTTTGAATTCTTTCAAAGGCTCAGATCAAATAAGGTGATAAATTGCTTGGATCACATCACCTTCTCTGACATTCTAAATTAGGAAAAACCAAGAGGCTCATTTATATAGTTACAAAATTTACATCAGAAAAAGGCAATGTTTTGTTTGCTTGTTTTCTCTCTAGACTAAGAAGGGAATTAGATTTGATTACTGGGCATAACTACTAATTATCTCTCTTTAGAAAATAACAAGACTGTGTGGTAAGCAGAATAAGCAGGCTAAGGATGTCTGATTCAATACATCCTGCAACCTCCAGATTTTCTAGGGTCTGGAAGCTCTGAATATCTAAATACCCTGAACAGGGGTGGGGGGGAGAGGAAGAAACATAGACAGATATAGCTGGACAGATGGAGATTAATGATCCTGAACAAGAGAAGATTAGGATTTCACAGGTATAGGGAACTTCTTCTATGAGATCAGGTTGGTACTTTCTTTGAAATATAAGGATCTTATAAAATTGCCTAAATCACAAAGATATTAAGTGATCTGCTCAGGATTGTAGTCAGAGATTTAAACCCAGGCTTCTTGATTCTGAGGCCATCTCAATATCTATTGTATCTACCACACTGCCTTTTGTTAGAGACAGATAAAGATAGACACATATAGAGGCAGAGAATGGAAGGAAGGAAGGAGAAAAAGAAAGAAAGAAGAAAGGAAAGAAAGAAAGAGAAGAAAGAAAGAAAGAAAGAAAGAAAGAAAGAAAGAAAGAAAGAAAGAAGAAAGAAGAAAGAAAGAAAGAAAGAAAGAAAGAAAGAAAGAAGGAAAGGAAGGAAGGAAGGAAAGGAAGGAAGGAAGGAAGGAAGGAAGGAAGGAAGGAAGGAAGGAAGGAAGGAAGGAAGAAAGAAGAAAGAAAGAAAGAAAGAAAGAAAGAAAGAAAAAGAAAGAGAAAGAAAGAAAGAGAAAGAAAGAAAGAAAGAAGAAAGAAAGAAAGAAAGAAAGAAAGAAAGAAAGAAAGAAAGAAAAGAAAGAAAGAAAGAAGAAGAAAGAAAGGAAAAGAGGAAAGAAAGAAAAGAAAGAAAGAAAGAAAGAAAAGAAAGAAGGAAGGAGGAAGGAAGGAAGGAGATGGAAGGAAGGAAGGAAGGAAGGAGAGGAAAGGAAGGAAAGGGAGGAAGGAAGGAAGGAAGGAAGGAAGAGAAGGAAGGAAATGGAGGAAGAGAGGGAGGGAGGGACAGAGAGTAGAAGAAAAAGAGAGAAATCCCATGGATAGGCAAAATAAATACAGCATCCCTGGAACAGTTTTTCAGTTAGCTTAGGATGACTCCTACTGTTACATATCCCAACAATGAGAAATGAGGGGTGAAAGTGGGTGCCTGAGCTAAATGAATTTATTCTGGGATTCAGAGAGAAGGCTTCATAGATGTCTGGCTGCACTTTAGTTTGGGATACTGCCATTTAACCCAATCTCTCAAGTTCATGACAATAAAATTGTGAGGGGGACATTTTCTTTCCCCTTACTTGTCCTATCCATCAGTCACCAAATTTTAGGAACTATGACCATATAACATCTCTTATGTGTATCATATCCTCTCCAGTCTCAGTATCATTCCCTATATACCCCTAGCGATCTCCCTTTGGACCATTGCATATAGCCCCCAAATGATTTTCCTATCTTTAACCTTCTTTCACCCACCTCTAATCTATTTGTATGTTGCTGACAGGAAACATTTTTCATGCCTAGGCCTCCACAACCTGATGCTCCCTGTCTTGTTTTACAACAACTCTCAATAACCTAATAATCAAGAAACATTTAGACAGAAAGGTTTTGGATTCAAATCCTGTTTATGCTATTTATAGAAGTACCTATGTGGCCTTGGTCAACTCCCTTCAATAATCTACACCCCAGCTACACCTCTATTTTATAATTAATATAAGGATTTTGTTCTAAATCTCCAGGTCTTTGATGCTCTAAAACCTAAAATCTACACACACACACACACACACACACACACACACACACACACACACACACTCACTCCACAATATGAATGTATACATACTGTACCATTTTCTGCAGTTGGAGGGCCATGGCATTCTCCTGAAAACAATGGAAATAAGGAAATTAATGATTCATTTAGCAATTTTAAAAATTCATTCATGCATTTGACCGTGCATGGTCAAAAAAATAAGCTGGGGACTTTGAGTCTAGTCCAGGTTTTGTTTCTAACTCAATGTGAAGCCATGGAAATGAATAGATAAATCAATCACCAAGAAATGAATAGAGCACTGGACTTGAAATCAGGAAGACCTGGGTTCAAATTTCTTTTCAGCCGCTAATTAGCTGTGTGAGGATGATAACATTACTAAACCTTTCTGAGGCATCTTGGTGCCTAGATGTAAAATGAGAGGACTGGAGTAAAGGGTCTCTGAGGTCCCTCCCCCCTTTAAATCTATGGGTTTATGAGTCCTTCAAACTAGGAGATCCTGAGCATACTAGAGTTTTTCCTTGTTGCACTGTTATTCTATGCTTAATATCAGATCCACTCTTCCTGTTCTAGTACCAAAGCTCCCAGATTGGTGCTCTTTGGATGCATTCTTGTGCCATGATGATACCTCCAACCTCTCCACGGTTTCCAAGGGGTTACAGGCTCTGCTACGTCTGACTAAAACGATACCGAATAGGGGCCACTGGAGGACTTTTTAAAAGTTGTCAAAAAATCAGCCAAGATTGGTGCAAAAATGTTCATTGTCGGAGAACTGGCTGCCAAGAGATGACTTTTTGCAGCAACAGGACCTTAAGAAGAATGACTGATAACATGTAGAGAGACTTTGATCAGCAGGGAATCCCCACAGAGATAAAATCAGGGATCCATGAAATACTAAAGTGTTTCGGGCATCCAAATACATTCTTGGTGGAATTGTGGATGGCTAAGCATTCTGGGAATTAATTTGAAATTATGCCCCAAAATGTGACCAATTGTCCATCTCCTTTGAGAGATTCAATGGTAATAATATCTCAGAAAGATACATATATAATAAAATAATTATAACACAACTTTTTTGTAGTAGCAAAGAACTGGAAACAAGGCAAATACGCATCTACTGGGAAAATGTCTGAACAAAGTATACTTTGTAAATGTAACGAAAGAGAACAGGGATTGTTTCATTGACTGTATTTGAATTCTCAGTATCTAGCACTAGGCTTGGCATATGTTATTTAGTTGTTTTCAGTTGTGTCCAATTTTTTGTGACTCCATTTGAGGTTTTCTTGGCAAAGATAAGGTTTGCTATTACCTTCTCCAGTTCATTTTACACATGAATAAACAGAAGCAAAAAGATTTAAGTGAATTGCCTGAGGTCACTCAGCTAAGTGTCTGAAAGCAGATAACTCAGGAAAATGAAGCTTCTTACTGCCGAGGGAATATAACAAGTTCTTAATAAATACTTGTTTGTTGATTACTCATTGCATGGTAAGAGATGATGCTTCTAAGACAGAGAAGCATGGGAAGGTCTGTAATAAAGTGATACAGAGAGAAGAAAGCAAAAGCAGAAAAACAACATAAAATTGACTACAATAACATAAATGCAAAGAATAGCAAAACAATTAAAATCAAATGCTATGAAATCAAAGTACCCAAGTTTGGTGTACCAAAATAGATTTGATGATGTATCTCCCTCCCTTCTTTGTAAAGCGCAGGATATGGAATACCATATATAATTTTAAAGTTGTTTGGGATTTGGTTAATTTTTTTTTCTTTTGGCCACTATATAAGTGATGGCTTTTCAGAGCAAGAGAGATATACTGGGAAATGGAGGTGGAGAAAAACTGATATTAACAAGTTTGAAAAATAAATTTGAATTTACTTGGAATTTGAATTTATTTCAAAAATAACATTTTAAAACATGTATGATTTAGAGCTGTAAGGGATCTTTATTTTAGAGATCAAAAAATGGAGACCCAGAGAAGGAGTACATGGAGCGTACAATACATAGAATTCACAGAATATACATTACAGAGAATTTAAAGAGTATACAGTACAAAGAATTCAAATTTAGTATATTATTAAACTATTTTCAAGCAATATAGCAATGAAATGGTGAACATGAATATCTTTTTTCAATGTTATTTTATCCTATTCCCCTTCTCGCCATCTTCATTTCATTAGAATTATTCAGCTAGCTATTTTCCTGAACATGATATTCAATCTCCCACCTCTAGGTCTTTGCAAATATGACCAGAATGCCCTTTCTCTTTTCTTTTATTTAGTAGAATTCCTAACTTCTTTCAGAAGCCAGCTCAAGCATCACCTTCTATGTGAGACCTTCCTTGGTTGTCCAGCTATTAGTACTTTCTATGAAATGACTTTATATAAATCAGGGGTTCTCAAACTACGGCCGCTGAGGACATTTATGCGGCTCTCCAAGTTATGGCAAATGGGCTGAGGGGCAGAGACAGAGTGTGAGCTTTTATTTTTACTCTAGTCCGGCCCTCCAACAGTCTGAGGGACAGTGAAGTGGCCCCTATTTAAAAAGTTTGAGGACCACTGATATAAACTGTATTTACTTGCTTGTGTTCAATTTTCTGTAGGTTTCCTTTGTTTTTGCCTTTGTAGCCTCAACCTCTAGCTCAGTACCTTGTAATCTGACAGATCTCAAGTTACTTAGTTGACATTATATAAATGGAGCTTTTTAAAGCTGACAATATGTCCCAATATGACCAACCTCAGAATTATTAAATAACTTCATTTTCTTGACTACATACAAACAACCTTAAAGCTATTGAATAACCTCATTTTCCAGCCTTTCTAATACAATTCAGTGAATACATTAATAACACATTGATGGGGGAGGGAAAGAGAGAGACATTTCTGAAATGAAAAACAAATTTAATATTAGGAGACCAGGGTTCTAGTGGTAAGAGTGCTATTAGCAGCATGTCTGTGGATAAATCATCCCCTTCCCTCTCCCCCAGGAGTTATTAGGATATAATTTTGAAAATAATAAAGTGTATTCTTACCATGATGTAATGTGGAGATCGAGTGAGCTAATGCATGTAAAACACCCTCAAACTCCCAAAATGTAATGTAAAGATCAGGTATTATTGTTATCATTGCAGTTATTATCATGTTATTATCTAGCGAATCAAATGAGAAGTGGCAATTTTCACAGCTCCTACCCATTTGGCATAAATGTTCCCGTGGGCATATGTTAAGTGTGAATTTATTGGGTAAATTAGCTTGTTTTAGCCCATGAGTCACCGACACTTAGGACATTAAACAGTGCCTTTCATATGATTACAATGGCCTAATTTGGAACCTGACAAACCATGACAAAATTCAATACTTCAGAAGAACCAGAGAAAAATATACCAGGGTCCCAACACTATGTGTGGCACCCACACTTCCAACTTTAACACTCATGGGAACAAAATGGAAAGAAGAATTAGCACCTGTCAAATGAGGGCCCTGGCCCACATAAGTGCGAACATTCCTAATGTTTTTGGGTTTTTGTTTGTGTGTGGAAGAGAAAGGGACTTGGTACGATAATATGTTTTAATAGTTTTTTGTTTTTTTTTTTCACTGACCACATCCAAAAAGAAACCATGGAGTCTGAATACAGATCAAAGGATCAAATCATACTATTTTCATTTTTTCCTTATCTCTTGGTTTTTCTCTTTTGTTCTGAGTCCTCTTTCCAAACAGATTAATGTGGAAACAGATTAACATGATTGTATATATAAACCTATATCAAATTGCTTACTGTCTTAAGAGGGGGGAGGAAAGGGAGAGAGAAAAATTTAGAACTTAAAATCTTACAAAAATCAATGTTGAAAATTGCCTTTACGTGTAATTTTGGGGAAAAGAAAATACTATTAGGTAAAACAAAAATATAGTATTTTATTTTTCCTCTAATCATATATCAAGAAAATTTTTAGCATTCATTGTTACAAGATTTTTAGTCCCAAATTTTTCTCCCTCCTTCCCTTCTCATTCCTTCTTCCAAAGATGACAAACATGTATAAGTTTAACATAAATTTATACATGCTATCTTGAAAATAATATTTCCATATTAGTTGTAAAACAAAAAAAAAAACAGATCAAAAGGAAAAAAAATCACAAGAAAGAGTAAAGTAAGTGAAAAAAATATTCTTTAATCTGCATTCAGTCCATTAGTTCTTTATCTTGATGTGCATAATATTTTCCTTTGTGAGCCCATACTTTCTTTGCATCATGGTGTTGCTGAAAAGAACTGAGTAATTCATACAATGTTTTTCTAGTTCTGCTTATTTCATTTTGCATCAGTTTGTGCAAATCTTTCCAGATTTTTCTGAAATCTGCCTGTCCATTATTTCTTATTGTATAATAGTTTCCTTTATTTTCACAAAACCACTACTTATTCAAGCATTCCCTAATTTTGCCACCATGAAAAGAACTGCTATAAATATTTTTTTTGCATATGTAGGTCTCTTTCTCCTCTTTTTTATGATCTCTTTGGGATATCGACCTATTAGTTGTATTGTTGAATCAAAGGGTATGCACAGTTTGGCTGCCTTTTGAGCATAGTTCCAAATTGCTCTCCAGAATGATTGCATCAGTTCACAACTCCACCAACATTGTTTTAGAGTTTTTAGAGAGTTTTCCACACCTTCTCCAACATTTATCACTTTTCTTTTTTGTCACATTAGTCAATCTTATAGGTATGAGATGGTATCTCAGAGTTGTGATAATTTGCGTTTCTCTAATCAGAAGTGATTTAGATCACTTTTCATATGCCCAGAGATAATTTTGAGTTTTTCATCTGAAAACTGAATTCATATCCTTTATCAATTGGTGAATGGCTTGTATTCTTATAAATTTGACTCTTCTTTATATATGTGAAAAATTAGGTCTTTTTCAGGCTGAAAAGATTGTCTTTTTGTTTTCTGCTTTCCTTCTGGTCTTAGTTACATTGGTTTTCTTTATACAATAACTTTTTAATTTAATATAATCTAAATTATTTATTTTGAATTTTGTAATTCTCCCTACCTCTTGTTTGGTCATGAATTCTCTCCTTCCCCATAGATCGAACAGTAGATTATTCCTTGTTCTTCTAATTTGCACATTCACATGATTTAGATATGTAATATTATATTATATTATATATATATATATATAATTATGATTACTACCTACACATTTCCCTCCATTTTATTCTTCTTTTTGCTTGTCATTTTCTTTTAATCCTTTTCCTCCGCATATGTACTGTCAAAAAATGTTATAATTATAAAATAAAATAAAAAATTAAAAAAAAAAAATCCTTTTCCTCCTCACTAGTTTTTGCCTTTGCTACTCTCTCCTTATCTGTCTTTCTTTCTCTCAGTCCCAACTCTAACCCTAACCCTTCCTACTTTCCTGTAGAAAATAAATGTGTATATTTTATTTCCTTTCTGAGCCAATACTGATGAGAGTAAGGTTAACATGATATTCATTGCCCCCCCATTTTCCTCCTCTGTAATAGTTCTTTCATAGTTCTTCATATGAAACATTTTACACCATTGTACCTCTGCCTTCCTTCTGCACCTATTCCTCTTTCTCATACCTTAAATTTTTTCATGTCATTCTCCCAAATTCACGTTATACCCATATTCTCTGTCTATATATGTATATATATTCTTTCTAGGTGTACTATTAATGATATAATTTTTAAGAATTATAAGTATCTGGGCAGCTAGGTGGTATAGTGGATAGAGCACCAGCCTTGAATTCAGGAGGATCAGAGTTCAAATCTGGTCTCAGACACTTAACACTTCCTAGGTGTGACCCTGGGCAAGTCACTTAACCCCAGCCTCAAAAAAAAAAAAAAAAGAATTACAAGTATCATCTTCTAATTAGTGATGTAAATAGTTTAACTCTATTAAATCTCTAATGTTTTCTTTTTTACCTGCTGATGATTCTCTTGG
Organism: Sminthopsis crassicaudata; assembly: GCF_048593235.1. Lineage (NCBI taxonomy): Eukaryota > Metazoa > Chordata > Mammalia > Dasyuromorphia > Dasyuridae > Sminthopsis > Sminthopsis crassicaudata. The sequence continues at coordinate 184,864,539 of NC_133622.1, read as the reverse complement.
GTCTTGATATTGGAGGTCAAATTTTTGCTTTAATTCTGTTATTCTTATGAAAGTTTGAAATACTTATATTACATTGAATGACCATTTTTATCCTTGACATATGCTTAATTTTTTCCACTTAAATGATTATAGTTCTAGACCTCTTGCTTTCTGGAATATTATGTTCCATGACCTCCAGTCCTTTAATGTTGCAGCTGCCAATCCTGTGAATTCCTGATTCTGACTCCCCAATATTTGAATTGTTTCTTTCTGGCAACTTGTAATATTTTTCCTTTGACCTGATAGTTCTAAAATCTTGCTATAATCTTCCTTGGAGTTTTCATTTTATAATCTCTCTTTTGAGATATCTGTGAATTATGTCAATATCTATTTTGTCTTCCGCTCCCAAGATATCAGGACAATTTCCCTTGATAATTTCTTCAAAGATGCTGTTTAGATTCTCCTTTTGATTATGACTTTCAGGTAGTCTAGTGATTCTGATACTCCTCTCCTGGATCTATTTTGCAGATCTGTTGTGTTTTTTTTCCAATTCTAACTTTTAAGGTTTTGTTTGAATTAATAAGCTTTTTTCTTTTCTTTTCTATTTGACCCATTGTACTCTTTAAGGAGTTTTTTTAAGTAGGTTTTTGTATTTCCTTTTCCATTTGGCCAATTCTACTTTTAAAACAGTTTTTCAAGCTATTGACTCTTTTTTCATAATTCTCTTTCATCATTCTCATTTATTTTACAAAATTGTTCTTCTATCTTTCTTATATAATCTTCACATTCCTCTCTCAGTTTTTCCAATTATTCTTTCTGGACTTGAGACCACTCTCTACTTTTTTTGGGGGGGGGCTTGCCCACAGGTATTTTGACATCATTGTCCTCTTCTGAGTTTGTGACTTGGTCTTCCCAGTCACCATAATGACTTTCTGTAGTCATATTCTTTTGTGTTGTTTTTTACTCATTTTTGGCCTTTTTCCTTGCTTTTAAGTTTGAGTTCTACTCCCAAGATAGAAGGGACACTGCCCCAACTTTCTTGTAATGGTAGCTGCAGATTCTGCCTATTTACCTGGTACTGTGGCTATTTACCTGGTGCTGTATTGATATTGCCCAGAAGCCCACAGGGGACCCTCCTGTCTGGTACTGTGTTGAGGTGGTGGGGTAAAGGGCAGTTGGTGCTAATAAAGTCTGTATTCTGACAGTTTACCTGGTACTGAGCTGGGGTCCTAGTGGTGGTGCCTGATGCATGCTTAGGCTCTATTTTCCGTGTTTTTCCAGTGCTGAAGCACATGGCAGTCTGGCTTTTGAAGGCTGCCTGTTTTCCAAGGGCTATATTGAAGTCTGTTGGGATTTGTGCTGGTGGCTACCTGTTTCCTTAGGTACCCATAGGGTTAGCATCTACCTACTTCAGGCTGTGCTGAAGACATGGTTGATGAAAAATGCCTGTTTGCCCCAAACAGTGCTGAAGCACATGGAGATCTGGCCACTGGAAGAAGCCTGTTTGTCCAGAGCTTTGTCAAAGAGCATGATGGTTCCCACAGCTAGAATCCACTAGTTGCCTTGCCTATGCTAAGGAATGTGGGGTTCCTGGTGTTGGCATTTCCCCTTCCATCACACTGGGGCTCAGTATCTGCTCATTTATTGAGGTGGGGCTTTCTTTTTTTTGTTTGTTTAAATTTTATTTATTTATAAAAATTTTTGACATTATATATGTATGAGTAATTTTTTAAATAACATTATCACTTGTATTCATTTTTCCAAATTATCCCCTCCCTCCCTCCCCCCCTCCCCCTGATGACAGACAATCCTATAAATTTTACATGTGTTACAATATAACCTAGGTACAATACATGTGTGTAAATCCAATTTTCTTGTTGCACGTTAAGTATTGGATTCCGAAGGTATAAGTAACCTGGGTAGATAGACAGTAATGCTAACAGTTTACATTCACTTCCCAGTGTTCCTTCTCTGGGTGTAGTTGTTTCTGTCCATCATTGATCAACTGGAAGTAAGTTGGATCTTCTCCATGTTGAAGATATGAGGTGGGGCTTTCTGCTAACTCACTTGGGAAGCTTTCTGTCCTGCACTGTGTCCCCTTTTACACTTGAGAGATGAACTCCTGCCAATCCTCCAAATTTCCTATGCTAAATAATTATTTCACCTCATCTCCTCACAGATTCTATTATTCCAAGACTTGTCTTGGGTTGCTATTTTATAATTGCCCAAAGGAGGAGAACAAGGGAAAGTTACAATGATTCCCTGCTAATTTCCCCAACATCCCTAATGTTCTAAAGAATCTGACATTCTATGTCCTAAGGGCTCTTCCAGCTCTGATTTTCTAAAAACTCTAACATTGCATTATCTTCCAGCCCTGATATTCCAAGGACCTTGATATTCCATGTCCTAAAGTTTCTTTCATTTCCGATGTTCTATATTGTTCAGTCATTTTTCAGTTGTGCCCTACTCTTCATGAGCTCATTTGGGGTTTCCTTGGTAAAGATACTACCATGATTTGCTATTTCCTTTTGCAGCTATTTTACAGATGAGGAAACTGAAGCAGAATTGAGCGACTTGCCCAGGATTTCACAGTTAATAAGTATTTGATACCAGATTTGATATTAGGTCTCCCTGATTCCAGACCTGACTCTCTATCCATTCTGTCATCTATTTGCCCCCTGATGTTCTGAGGTTTCTGATATGTCATGCTTAATGGTTCTTCCAGATCTATTATTCCAGGGACATTTCATGTTCAGAGATCTCATCTAGTTCTAATATTATAAAGAATTTGATATTTCAGGTTTTAAGATCCCTTCCAGCTCTGATATTCTAAAAAATCTGACATTTCCTATTCTGAGTGGGGTTCCTTCCAGCTCACTCATTTTCCATTCTGTGTCCTTGGACCTCTACCAACTCTAGCAGTTTCAAAGAGGAAGATCTAGATCTAAGGAAAACTTTCTAGCAATCAGAGCTATTAAAAATTGGAAGAAACAGGCTTAAAAGTGGGTTCCTTCTCAGTGGAAATCTTCAGGCAGAGGCTGGAAAACCATTATTAATAATGTTGTCAAGGGAATTCTTGGTCAGAAATTATCCAAATATTCTCTTCTTGAGACAAAATATTCCAACTTCCTTCAGAAACTTTTATATTGTCTATTCTTAAGTTTTTTCATATGATATTCATTCTCCTCTGAATATATTTCTGCTTGTCAATACCCTTCCCAAAATATGGCATCCAGAAATCTGGATTATCAGGAGCTCTGTCTGACCAGTCCAAAGATTAGCAGGACTAGCACTTCCTAAATTCTGGACTCTTAGGATTAGTTAAGATTAATCTGTGAATCCTTTCCAGATCAGATATTCTGATTCTATGGTCTAATGTTCCATACAATTTAAGTCAGAAAAGCTGAGTTCAAATCCCCACATGTCCACACATCTCTAAAGACCAATTCAATTCTAAATTCCATGTGTTCAGGCAAGTCATGTTGCTTCTCTGAGTAGAAGACCCTGAATTTGGAGTCAGGGGAGCTTCTGCTGAGCCAGCTTTCTCAAAAAGGAATAGAAACTATTTATTGAGGACAAAGCCATGTGCTCTTCTTCAGTTTATTCTTTGGTTCTCAAGACTAAGATTTAATAGCCTTTTGCCTTGAGTTGGACTATAAGCATTAAATCAATCCATCTATTTCATGAGTATAATGTATCTAAAAATAAGATATCTTCTAAATATAAAAAATATTTTTGATCATTAAATTTAAAGTTCAAAAAAGTTGAGATAACCTTGATTCTCTCTTTTCATAGAAAAGGAAACTAAGTCCAACAGATGAAAAGTGGCTTTTCCAGTATCACAAAATAATAGGGATGAGAAGTCCACCATCTTTAACTCTAGAGCTAATATTCATTTCTCTGGACCACTTGATCTTTTAGCCAACTTATGTTGTTGTACAGTCATTTTTTAGTCATGTCAAGCTTTTTATAACCTAATTCAGGGTTTCCATTGCAAAGATAGCTTATTTTAGATGAGGAAACTGAGGCAAATAGGGTTAAGCAACCTGCCCAGAGTCACACAGCTAGTATCTGAGACCAGAATTGAATTCAGGAAAATGAGTCTTCTTAACTCCATATCCAGCACTTCACCTAACTGCTCCCTTAGTTAATTAAGATTGTATTTATATAGATAAAGGGTTCAAAACATGGAATTAGACATTCCTGGTTCTCCTCCATCCTGAGCAGACAAATCTAGATAATACAATACTAGGGGCAGGTCTAGATGCCATATTTAATTTTAAGGTCATCAGCCAGTGTGATAATATTTGAGGGAAGGTTGTCAACAATATGATTTGAAAACAAATCATTCAGGGAATAATTAAAAGAATTAGAGAGGTTTAGATTGGAGAGAAGAATTAAAGAACACATAGATTTGAAGAACTATCATGTTATTTTGCTTGGTCCCAAAGAAGAAAACTAGAACAAAGAGAAGCATAAGTTACATAGAGGCTCAATACATGAAATAAATATCTACTGATAAAAACTCTCCAGGGATGGAATGAACTAGTTTGGAGATCTGGTAGAGAAGATTCATATTCTGAGTTGAAGTTGGACTATAAGTCCTCAGAGATTTTTTTGCCTCTGAAAATGTATGATTTTATGACATGTTAATGAAAAAGAGTTTGTATTGGATCAATCATTTCTAATTTCGATTTCCTGGACCCTGGAAGATTCATGAATTCAGTTGGGACACTTTCTTCATTTATTTAACAATATTCTTCTGAGAAGGGGTCTGTAGGCTTCACCATGTGCTAAAAAGGCCCGTGACAGATGCAAAAATTTAATAATAATAATAATAATAATAATAATAATAATGAAGTCCTGATACACATAATATCTGAGGTTTGTCTCTGGCATCGTGATTCTGTGACTTTTTGAAGTGTTTTACTTTGAGCAGCAGGTGGCACTGCTGCTAGCAGTTAAGGGTACACATTTTATCTGAAATATTGAAAATTATAGACGTTCTGGGTTCCAGAAACTTACAAAGTTGGAAAGAACCTTGGATCATTTCTTCCAAACTGCTGGAATCCTCTCTAAAGCATTCCTAACAAATGTTTATCTTGCCTCCTCTTGAGCAACTTCGGTCACAAGAAGCTTACTGACAGCCATTTCCTTGTTGGACAGCTCTAATGGTAGAGTTACATAAAACTGAAACGTGCCTGCTTATAACTAATGTACTATCATTGAATCTTGCATTGAAAGCTGGGGGAAATCACTTAGAGAATATTGAGCTCAATATCTTTATTTTGAAATACAAATAGGTTGTCCGAGGTCAGACAGTAAGATGAGCTAGCTTTCACCTCCCACCCCCATAGCATTATCCCTTCCTTTGTGTTATTTGGTCTCTTAACATGCATTTATTCATCCAAGTTTTCCCCTTTCTCACCAAATAGAATGTCATTAAATAAAAAATTCCCTTTCTAAGGCTTAGAGATAATGTAGTTTAACTCCATGATTTTATGTATTTGAAAACCAAACCCTAAGACATAAAGGATTTGCCTAAGATTGCATAGCTAGCAAGGGACAGACTTGGAATAAGAATCCAAATTTACCTACTCTTGGATCTTTGCTCTTCACTATACCTTTAGATCTAATTCTTTCTTCCATTTTTCATGGCTCTCTTTACCAGTATCCCCATATCTTCTCTTTTCTAGATGAAATAAACCCAGTGCTTTCACTCAGCCTTGAATATAGTTTCTTTCCTCTCATCAAACTGGATAGTCTCTTCTGGACATACTCCTGTTCATAGTAATATTGGTTTTTTTATTTTTTAATCAAAATCTTGGGATTGGACCTCTTGAAATCTTGCCTCCTCTTGAATGTCTCCAGTGATGAATAGATCACTACCTCATAATCTGTTCCATCATTGGGCAGCTCTAGTGAGAAAATAATATTGAACTGAAATTTGTCTTCCTTGTAACATTCACTTATCAATCCTAGTTCTCCTTCCAGAAGATCAGGTAGAGTGTCATATAATTATAATTTTCAGAGCTGAAAGGAACCTGAGAAACAATCTAGTCCAAATCCTTATTTTTAGGTCATATGCTGAATTTTACATTAATTAAAGAAGTTATTCTACAGGTTTTCACATCATAAACAAAACAAAACACAAAGAGTGTGCTACCTAAGTAGATATTATCTTGTCCTCCACCCCACCCTCCCTTATGTGACATTTTGCACAGAAGGAATATGAGTTCTTGATTTAGAGAAATACTTGAACAACAATGCATAGGAAGATTGCTTGGAGCCACAGGACTTGTGTGGGTGGCATTCTGCACCAATGTATTCATTAGCTACATCAGTAAGATCACAGCTTCATGGAATCACTGAAGAAATAGGAAAAAGAACTTAAGAAATAGAAAATCAAGAGTTCTCGGGGATCTTAGAAATAGAATGTCTTAAGGATTTTAGATGGAAAGGATGTTAGAACCTAGAATTCCAAAACTGAAAGTTTTGAAAGTCATTAATGAATTTAGAATGTCAGGAATCTATGAAAGTTAAAGATGACAGGCAACTGGGAAGATAAACTGGGAGAGAAATTAAGAAAACAAATGATTATTGGCGCAAGGGTACCTAAGTAGACATTATCTTGTCCGCCACCTCACCCTCCCTTATGTGACATTTTGCACAGAAGGAATATGAGTTCTTGATTTCAGAGTGACACGACTTAGGTCCATAGACAGGGCAGAGTTTGTGCTTAGAGAAGAGAGAACCTAGGTCCTCTGGATCCCAGGAAAGTGTATTTCCTCTGTTACACTGCACCCTTCTTTGTTTAATTGCGAATAACATAAATCCTCAGCATTTGCCTAAACAGGCAAATCTGAGTAGAGCTTGGGGGGCTGGGACTCCCTCTCATATTTTCTGACCCTGTTAATCCACAAAATGGTTATCAATCACCCCCAAAAGACCCTCTTCTCTCTCTAATCCCCCACCGTTCTCAATCTGTATTCCCCGGCCTAGCCTCCTCTGTACACAGCAGTGTTATCCGGAGACCTGAGGTACCTTCACTCTAGTGGATCAAAAGTTCACCCGGACTGAATCCCGGGCTGACCAGGGTTCCTGGAAAGGCAAGGAACCCTCCCCCTCTTTGCAAACACACAGATAAGAGAAGCCATATGGCCCTGATCTGGCCGGCAGAGGCAGCCTCCCAGCCCTACGTGGCTGGAAGCCACCCCTTCACGGGACTTCGCCCACCCCCATCCCACCACGTGGCCACACAGAAGGACCTGATGCAACCCGCAGAAGTGGTACCCGGCTGAAACGCCCTCTCCCCGGAGCTGGGCCACGTTCTGTGCAGCCTCAACCTTACCTCCCATTCCCAATTCATTGCTCAGCCCCACAAGCCTCTCTCGTCTCTTAGTAAAAGACTTCTCTGCCCCTTTGCCCGGATCGCGCCCGGCAGAAACCCTCAATGGGGCTGAGGCAACATATTTTCTTGCCCCTAGATGTGTGGCTCCCTTCTCCCCCGAGGGATCCCATCTCCCGGGGGCCAGAACGTGGCCGTGGCCCCCTCTCTTACCGATGGTGTCCTGGTCGGGCTTGCAGCGGGGGCCAGCCGCCGTCAGCCCGCTCAGGGAGCCGAGCACCAGGAGCGGGAGCGGGAATGCTGACCACATGGGGGGCGCCCTTTGTCCGCTGCCGCCTCGGCTGAAAGCTGTGATGTGGCACTGGCTGCAGTGCGCTCCCCTCGCAGCCTCCGGGAACCCCGCAGCCTGGCCCGGCCGGTCCTCCCTCCCCCCTCCCTCCGCCTGCCCTCCTTCCCTCCCCGCACCGCGCCGCGCCAGGGGCCAGAAGCCCAGAGAGAGTGGGCCGGGCGGACGGATGCGCGCACTTTATGGAAGTTTAGCACAGAGAATCAGATTACAGTTGGCAGCCCGGCCGTCCCTCCTTCTTCGAAAGGAAAAGGGTGGGGGTGAGGGTAGTATTTAAAAAAAGAAATGGGTCTAGAAGAAGAAAAAAGAGGAAACATAAACGTTGCTCTCCTCCCTTCAGTCTTTCAAATGAGTTAGACACTTGGAAGAGGGGGAAGGGAATCTCCTAAGACACAGACTGCAGAAGGTCTTTACTGGGAGGGAGCAGGAGGAGAGAATCAGAAATCTTTAAAGTGGAAGAAAGGAGGATTTACAGCTGAAAGGGAGCTTTGAGTTCGCTAGGTCCGAACCCCTTCTTCTACAGAACCAAGCGGGTGAATTGACTAAGCCAGAGTCATTTGGAGGAATTTGAATCCAACTCTTCCGACTCCAAAAATTCAGGGATCCTTTAAATACAGGAAGCTCCCACTCCCGGGAATTTGTTTTGTCAAGGACCACCAAGGCTCTCCGATCCCACAGCCTTTCCTCCTTGATCACTCTCCACTACTTGGCACAGTAGATCACCATCCAACTCCAGCTGACCTTCCTCCTCCCTTGCAGTTATGCTAATCTATGCTGCTTTCCTTGGAATTGTTGGAGCTCTTTTTTTGCTGATTCATCACCATCTTTCCTCCTTCTGAGTAGGTGCATTTGTCAAAAGCTCCATCTCTTTTTTCTGCCTCTAAATTCTCTCTCTTTTGACAATAGCATCCATTCTCATGCTTTGTTATCCCTTCTGTGGAGATGAGTGCACATCCACAAAGCCAGTCCCAATCTCTTCACTCAGCTACAACCTTTATTTCCATTTGCCTACTGGATAGTCTACTTCCCTTTTTCATTTGCATTTGAAACTCATCATGTGCAAAGTGTTATCATTGTCTCCTCCAGTCCTTCTAAACTTGTTCTTGTTTCAACTTTCCCTTTCTGTGGATAATAACACCTTCCTCCCAATCACTTAGAATGGAAACCTCAGAGACAGCCCAATACAAAGAAAAGAATGGAAAATTTGAATCCACTGGACCTGAGCTTTGCCATTCATTGCCTGTGTGTTCTTGGAAAAGGCATTGAACTTCATTTTCCTTACCTGCAAAATGAGAGATTTGTACTAGATAATCTCTAGGGTTGTTTCCAGCTCTAAGTTTATGATCCAGTGATCTTTGACTTTTCCTTCTGCCTCACCTTCCCTCTTAATCAGTTGCCAATCCTCATCTTACAGATTCTACCTCCCTCCAACCCCCATTTATATATGTCTTGAGTCCTAACTACTCTTTTTCAGACCCTTCTTGCTTCTTGATTTGATTTTTGTAATCACTTCCTAACTGATTCTTCTGTCTTCTGCCTCTCTAATCTATTCTTCTTAAAGCTAGTTAGTTGCCTATATCATCTCTCTAAGGCACAGATGGGAACATGTTATTCCCTTACTTCAGTGCCTCTCTATTTCTTCCAGGATAAAATACAAACTTCTCAATACGCCATACAGAGCCTTTCACAATCTTGCTCCAACTTATCTTTCCAATCTTAATTCACACTATTTTTCAGCCACATTGGACAGCAAACAATACTTGCTGCGTTCAGGCAGACCACCACCACTACCACCTGTGCCTCAATTGTACTCCCTTCTTATTTCTGTCAGGTGAAATGATTTTCTTCCCTTTGAAGCTCATCTCAAGTGTCATCTTCTCCAAATGGCCTTCTTAGACTTCCCCCTCCCCAGCTAAAAGGATTCGCTCACTCTTCTCATTTTCTTCTTTATTCCTATCACACTCTACCAAGGACCAAACTTATTTCCTTACCACCCACTAGAATTATATTATATGTTGCTTGAAAGCCGAAACTGTCATTTTTCATTCTTGTATTCTCAGTGCCAAGCCTAGTGCCAGACACATGGAGTGGAATGAATGGAATGGAAGAGGAGGAACTTAAATCATGAAGTGTCAGATCTGGGAGAGGGAAAGCATAAAATGCAAGACTTGGAAAGGAACTATGAGATCAGCCAGTCCAACCTATCATTCTACAGAGGATGAAACAGACTCCCAGAAAAAAAAAAGTGATTTTTTTTTTCCTGAGGTCACAAAGTAAAATTGGCAGCAAAGTCAAAAGTTGAGAATAGATTTCTTTGCTCTCATGTTAATATTCTTTCTGCTGCAGCAGGAAGAAATAACCGCTCTTTTTTTCAATTAGAGACCCAAAAATGAATAATTTGTTCTTTAATTCAATAAGTAATAATTATAAGAGCCTCCTATGTGCTAACTTCTAAGGGACTGTCTTCTAATTAAGAAGGACATTGACAAATATATATATATATATTTTATATTTTACATATACATATTTATATATGTCTATAGGTGTATGTATATGTACATCACACTCATTTCCCCTATAAACAAGTATTTTCGGGATAATATAATGACTCTGTTGAATTAGAGTATATATTAATAAAATTATAGAAGGCAGTGTGTCTATTTGTTCACTGATATTTAAAGATATTGATTTATTTCCAGATTTAAAAAATTAATGGATTATATAACATGTTTTCTAAGGTAGTTTCCAACTCCATTGTCTTATGTTCTGTATACTAAGATTCTTTCCAGCTTTTTTATTCGATGTATTGAGGTCCCTTTTAATTTTGACATTCTATGTTCTAAGACCCTTTCCAGCTGTATGTAAAAAGTTAAGTTCTATGTACTGAATACCCTCATGGGTTTCATAGACATTCCATGGTCTATAATCTAAGATTCTTTCCATTTCTGACTTTCTATATTATCCAATTTTTGACATTCTTTAATCCTATAATATGGCAAAAAGAACAAGTTTGAATCTTGAGTCAGAAAGAGATCTGGACCCAGATCTCAGGTTCTAGTCCTAGATCCTCTTACATATGACACTTCCCCCAAGATTCTGAGTTTCCTCATTATAAAAGAGAAATGATTAACCTACAGAGTTATTATGAGGCTCAAATAAAAGGATATGTAAATGCAATTATTGCTATTTTTTGATTTGGTATTAGATGATAAACAAGTATAAACTTGCACTATTATTAGGACTATAAATCCTGAAAATCCTGTTCTGGTCTATCCATCAAAGGAGAAGGGGTTCTTTAAAAGCCATGGCTAAAATGTTTGTGACAAAGGCAGTTGCTTATTCCCTCAAGTGAATTTGGCAGAAAGACCCAACATCTGTTGTGGATTCTCCACAGAGAGAGCCAGAGGCTCTAACTGTCCCTCATGATTATATAATATGTCCCCTGACCGGATGACACAATTCCATCATTCCTTCATTGTGTGACCTTGACACCTGTGTTAATGTCTTTGGGTCACAAATTCCTTCTCTATAAAATAAAAGACTTGGATTAAGTCATCTTTAGTTATGGTCTTGGGCAACTAGATAGCACTATAGTGAACAGAGTGCTAGGCCTGGAGTTTGGAAGATTCATCTTCCTGAGTTCAAATCCAGCCTCAGATTATGGCTGTTGTGACTCTGGACAAGGATTAAGATTATAACCTCATACGAGCTGTGTGACCCTGAGCAAGGTCTGTTGGTTTTAGTTTCTCATCTGTAAAATGAGCTGGAGAAAGAAACAGCAGAGCACTCCAGGATCTTTGTGAATAAAATCCCAAATGCAATCACAATGGATTGGACATGACTAAAATATTACAGAATGATAATTCATGATTTTAAGAATACTAACTCTAATAACTTAGTGGCCATGTGACTCTGAACAAGTCACTTCCGGGAGTGGTATGATAGAAAGAGAAGAGAGTGTGTTTTTTAGGGGATCTATGTACAAATCTTAAGTCTGCTACTTATTACTTGTATCATCTTGAACAAATCCTCACATCTCTCCAGACTCATTTTTCTGACCTACTTTTAAGTAAATTGAACTCTTCAAGGTCCCTTCCAGCTCTAAAATCTTGTAAGAGTTTTTTCTCCTCCCCACTTCCACCCCATCCCCAAGTAGCTTGTGCTTAAAAATCAATCACTTTGAAAGTTCTTCCTGAACTTTTAATCTACAGCAGGAAAAATGAGTCTTAATCAATATAAATAATTATTTTCTTACTAGAGAAAAAGGTACCAATTCTCAGTGATAGCAAATTCAGTTGGGGTAAATAACTGTACTCTACAATCCAGCTTCTTAGATTATGGTTTACAGCCCTATTTGAGGTTTCATATGATTTATTATCAATAAATATTTGACTTGTTTAGCTATTCTAAATACCTATATATCTGGGGTCACATAAAAATTTCTCAGGTGAAAAGGGGTCAGAAATGGAAAAATTTAAGAGCTCTGCTCTGTAGGACTGGAGGGAAAGGGTCAGTCAACAGGATTCCCAGAGAGTCTCACCCATGAAACTAATAGCTGCTGACAGTACAACCACTGTCACCACTACCATGCAAGTCTTGAGAGGGACAAAGTAATGGTGGGAGAAGAGAATTCCAAGGAGACATTAATTTGTAGGGGGGAGGTTTATTTTCCAGCATCAGGAAAAAAACATTTATTAAGCACCTACAATATGCTCAGCACATGCTAAGCACTGGGGATACAAAGAAAGGTTTTGTTTGTTTTTTAAAGTCCTATTCTCAAGGAACTCATTAGCATGAAGAAAACTATTTAAACAAGATTATATACTGGATATACTGGAGAAAATCAGAAGAGAAGAAGTGCTATATTAAAGGTGATAAAGAAAAGCTTCCTATATTGGGGGGGTGTTTAGCTGGGAAGTCAAGGAAGCCAGGAGGCAGAGATGAGGAAGGAGAACATTTCTGGAATGGAGTTTTTGGTGAGGAAATAAAGTGATCAACTATAATTACAGGCATTCATCATATGGCTTCTAGAGTAGTTCTATAAGGACCCAGTTGGCAAGTGAACAGATATATCCTGAAGGAGCCAACACCCTGAGACAAAGAACTGTTTCTATCATCACCCAACCATACTTTTGACTCAGACTATTTGCTCCAAAATAAGTTTCATTTCTTCAACCAAAACTTGATCTGCCTTCCTCTTTTCTACCTTACTTTGCAAAAAGATCTCCCTTGTAATAAAAAGATCTGCTGAAAGAAACTGGCTCATTTCTGATCCAAGATCTTCCATTCTAGATGTGGGACTCCAGACCAAGTGCCTCTACTTGCTGGGTCTATACTTAGTTGTCCTTAAAATGGCAATTATGATTCCTGAATTACCTGTGATTCCAAGAGTTGTAGCAAAACCCTTTACAATCTTTGAAGCATTATATAAGTGTAAGCTAGTCTTATTAGGTTTTTCCCCCTTAATTCAATAGGTCATCTCTTAGCTTTGGATGGATTAAGAAAAATATTTAAATCCATGTGGGTACAAAATTATATTTTCCTCTGGCATGTGAATAAATCCTTTAATTAGTTATGTCCAAAGTTACTCCCAAAATGATGATTAACATTTATCTACCCACTTGATAGCAGAAAGGAACAAATCAGGGACTTGACTATATCTTCCCTGCCTAGTTGTCGGTAGTCCCTAGGCAGTCATCAAGAGACTGTATGATTCTTTCCTTCACTTCTTCCCCTTAAGTTTTTGCTAGTAATAAGCAGTGGTGGATTGCTGTCTGAGCTAGGGACTTAATTATATTGCAAAGCCAATAATGAGTCTGGTCTGGAGGACTCTCCTTGGGCCTATTTAGAATTCCATGGGAACAACTTTAATCACAGGTTTTGTCCTCAAATAAATACTTAAAGGAGTAAAATCAAGCCAATTCCAGGGGAAGTGGAAAATGGGAGGGGCAATTAATGAAAAGGGACAGAGATTTTTTTTTCTTTTGAAAGGAGGAAAAAAAGAAAAGAGATTAGTTCCTGTAAAGGACTACTTAAAGAATTATACAATTTAGAGCTTAAAAGATCTTTATGTATATTATCTAGTCTGTTACCTGGCCTTGAACAACTCAGCCTTCCTTTTCTGGTATTAGAATGAATGGCACTTAAGATCCTTTTCAGAGCCAACATAAAATATTCTCAGGTACTTCTGAATTTGATATTGATAAGTGTATCATTCATTTGACACTTATGATATTTTGTTTTCTATATTTAACAAGGACAGGGACATTATCTGTGATTTCACTGATTTAGAGAACAGACATCCGTGGGAAAAAATTCTCTCTACCAGTGTAGATAGCCAGCCACCTTCTCTGCAATTTATAGCCTTAGAGAGGTTTCTGGGACATTGACTTCTTCAGGGTCGCATGATCCATGTGGCAGAATCAAGGCTTGAACCCAGCTCTTCTTGACTTTGAAGTTGGCTTTCTACCCAGTATTATAAGACGCCTTTCTTAACATATGGTTCCTGCACTAAGACTTTTGGGATACCCTGTGTGCTTCTATATTGCCATCTAGAATTTAAACTCATTTAAAACATGGATCATTTTTTTTAACTCTTTGTATCCATAGAATCTAGCATAGTCTAGATCCATAATATATGCTCAGTAAATTTTTAGTTATTTTAATTAAATTCAAAAAACATTCATTTAGTATCTACTTTGTATAGCTCCCTTAATTCTGGTGACTTTCCTTCATTAATTATTTTCAATTTCTACTATATTAGCTCATCTGAAGAAAGTTGTCCGTATATTGTCTCTCCCATTATACTGAGATCACTGAGAACTGGGGCTGGTTTTTTTTTTTTACCTTTGTATCCACACAGTAGGCCCTTAATAAATATTTATTGTTTAACTGACTGACTCTTGATATAGTTATATAAAAATATATATAAAATAGTAACAGTCTCTGCTCTCAAAGAGTTTGCAATCTAGTAAGAGGTAAGAAATGTGTACAAGTAACAGTAAAAATGATGAGAAGAAAAATAATAGAAAAGAAATCAAAGAGAGAATCATGAGAAAATAGGGAAGAAGCAATTCCTCATAATGGAAGAAATCAGAATTCATGGACAAATTGGTACATAAATTGGATCTTGATGAAAAGGAACACTTTCAAGGAGGATAACAATATGGATAAGTGAATCCCAGAAATCAAACTGTATAAAGATCAATACACAAACTTTCCAAAGGAAATACAAAGGCAAAAATGACAATTAGAAAATGAAGTATAATCAAACTTGGATGGAATATTTTATGAAATAAAAAAAGTTTAGAGAGGTATACATTGGTGCTAGACTGATAAGATATTTAAATGCTAGACTCAGAAGTTTTTATTTTATTATGTAGACAGCAGTGAGCCAGTGAAAACAGAGCATAACTTAGACATCTATGTGAAGGATGGAATGAAGACTAAAAGTAAAGATGGCCATAAAAAAGCTATTATAGTAACATAAGCAATAATAGCTGACACTTGAATAGTATTTTATCAAGGATATGCATATATGCACATATATACAATTTTATATGATATATAGATATGCAATATATCATATATTTGCTCTTTACAACTCTGATAGACAAAAGCTGATTATTATTTCCACTTTACAGAGGAGGAACCTAAGGCTGAAAGAGATTATATCACAGGAGGTTATATCCTACGCCTAGATAAAGAATCCAGTGTTCCTACTGGGAAATGAGTGTAAACTATGAGCATTTTTTTTCTTCCCAGATTATTTTTTACTTTCCAAATCCAATTCTTCCTTTGCAACAACAACAACAAAAAATTTGGTTCTGCACATATATATTGTACCAAGCATATACTATAAGATATTTAATATGTATGGGAATGCCTGCCATCTAGGGAAGGGGGTGGAGGGAAGGAGGGGAAAAATTTAGAACAGAAGGGAGTACAAGGGATAATGTTGTAAAAAAAAATTACCTATGCATATGTACTGTAAAAAAAGTTATAATTATAAAATTAATAATAATAATAATAAAAAAAGAATCCAGTGTTCCTGACTCCATGTTTAGTACACTCTCCACTAGGCTTTAACAAGGCTATTAATCATGTGAGTATGGAAGAAAGAAGGAATGTCTGAGATATCATGGTTGCAGAATTGAAAGGATTTTGTAACTGATTAAATGTATAAAGTGAGCTAGAAGAAAGAGTCAAAGATGATTTCTTCATTCCAAGCTTGGGTGACTAAAAGGAGGATGATATTGTCATCATCCAAAATTGGGGAGTTTGGAAGAGGGACAATTTTAGGCATACTTAGTTTGAAGTATTGAAGGGACAATCAGGTGAATATTATTAGTAGTTAGCTAGAAATCAAAGAAGTAATTGGGGAATAGGATGCATAGATAGATATCTGTATATACATATACAAATATATATTTATATATATAT
Organism: Sminthopsis crassicaudata; assembly: GCF_048593235.1. NCBI lineage: Eukaryota > Metazoa > Chordata > Mammalia > Dasyuromorphia > Dasyuridae > Sminthopsis > Sminthopsis crassicaudata. The sequence continues at coordinate 184,848,424 of NC_133622.1, read as the reverse complement.
GTATATAAGCTATCTATTTAACAGTTTTAACTGAAGTGATTATAAGATCAACTAGAAATAAATTATATAGGGAAGAGAAAAAGGATCTAAAAAATGGACACTTAGGGATATCCACACTCAGAGTGCCTCCTAATAGAACCCTGGAACATCAGAAATGAAAGGGACAGATCCCTTATTTTATAAAGGAGTAAACTGAGGCCCAGAAAAAAGGAAATGATACATCTGAATCCTACTTTTGCATTCACAAATTTAAGATGGAAAAGAAACATAATTACATAGAAATTTATATTAAAAAAGATCTGAGAAAGGTCCTTAGGAGTTATAATTTCAAAAGAAGTCAATGGTACAATATGACAATTGGAGGGAAAAATTATAATCTTAGCCTACATTTATTTAAGAGAGGTAATGTATCAGATCTCATGATCCATTCAGAGAAAAAATTTCGAAAAAAGACATTAATAAGCAAGAAACTCTTGAAGGCAGTGCAACTAGGATGGTAAAAAGGTTTGTGTTCATTTTATATGAACATCAGTTAAGGAAGTGAGAATATCTGAGCTAGAGAAAAGATAAGAAGGAAATGTTAAATATCTTTAAATATTTAAAGGTATCTCATAGAGAAAAAGAGCAGTGTTAAACCTAGAGTAAGGAAAACTCATCTTTCTGAATTCAAATCTGGCCTAGACATTTACTAGCTGTGGGATCCTAGATAACACTTAACTCTTTGCCTCAGTTTCCTCATCTGTAATGACCTGGAGAAGGAAATGGTATAGCATTCTAATATCCTATCCAAGAAAAACCCAAATCTCTTCATGAAGAATTAGATGTCCCCCAACCAAAAATTATACTTGAAATACAAAAATTAAAAGGAGAAATCAATAATATTGAAAGTAAAAAAACTATTGAATTAATAAATAAAACCAAGAGTTGGTTTTATGAAAAAGCCAATAAAATAGATAAAACTTTGGTAAATCTGATCAGAAAAAAGAAAGAGGAAAATCAAATTGTTAGTCTTACAAATGAAAAGGGGGATCTTTCCACCAATGAAGAGGAAATTAGAGAAATAATAAGGAGTTACTTTGCCCAACTTTATGCCAATAAATTTGATAACTTAAGTGAAATGGATGACTTCCTCCAAAAATATAGGCTTCCTAGATTAACAGAGGAGGAAATAAATTGCTTAAATAGTCCCATTTCAGAAAAAGAAATAGAACAAGCTATTAATCAACTCCCCAGGAAAAAATCCCCTGGACCAGATGGATCTACATGTGAATTCTACCAAACATTTAAAGAATAATTAGCCCCAATGCTATATAAACTATTTGAAAAAATAGGGAATGAAGGAGTCCTACCAAACTCCTTTTATGACACAGACATGGTACTGATACCTAAACAAGGTTGATCGAAAACTGAGAAAGAAAATTATAGACCAATTTCCTTAATGAATATGGATGCTAAAATCTTAAATAAGATATTAGCAAAAAGACTTCAGAAAATCATCCCCAGGATAATACACTATGATCAAGTAGGATTCATACCAGGAATGCAGGGCTGGTTTAATATTAGGAAAACTATTAGTATAATTGACCATATTAATAATCAAATTAATAAAAACCATATGATCATCTCAATAGATGCAGAAAAAGCATTTGACAAAATCCAACATCCATTCCTACTAAAAACTCTTGAGAGTATAGGAATAAATGGATTATTCCTTAGAATAATCAGGAGCATATATTTAAGACCGTCAGTAAGCATAATATGCAATAGAAATAAACTGCAACCTTTCCCAGTAAGATCAGGAGTGAAACAAGGTTGCCCACTATCACCATTACTATTCAATATAGTACTAGAAACGCTAGCCTCGGCGATAAGAGCCGAGAAAGAGATTCAAGGAATTAGAGTAGGAAATGAGGAAATCAAACTATCACTCTTTGCAGATGACATGATGGTATACTTAGAGAACCCCAAAGACTCTGCTAAAAAGCTACTAGAAATAATTCAGAATTTTAGCAAAGTGGCAGGATACAAAATAAATCCACATAAATCCTCAGCATTCTTATATATCACCAACAAATTGCAACAGCAAGAGATACAAAGAGAAATTCCATTCCAAACAAATGTTGAGAGTATAAAGTATTTGGGAATCCATCTACCAAAGAATAGTCAGGAATTATATGAGAAAAATTACAAAACACTTGCCACAAAAATAAAGTCAGATTTAAATAATTGGAAAGACATTCAGTGCTCTTGGATAGGCCGAGCGAATATAATAAAGATGACAATACTCCCCAAACTAATCTATTTATTTAGTGCTATACCAATCAGACTCCCAAGAAACTATTTTAATGACCTAGAAAAAATAACAACAAAATTCATATGGAAGAATAAAAGGTCGAGAATTGCAAGGGAACTAATGAAAAAAAAGTCAGAGGAAGGTGGTCTAAGTGTACCTGATCTAAAGCTATATTATATAGCAGCAGTCACCAAAACCATTTGGTACTGGCTAAGAAATAGAACGGTAGATCAGTGGAACAGATTAGATACAAAGGACAAAAAAGGGTACATCTATAGCAATCTAATCTTTGACAAACCCAAAGATACCAACATTAGGGACAAAAATTCATTATTCGGAAGAAACTGTTGAGAAAACTGGAAATTAGTATGGCAGAAATTTTATATGGATCCACACTTAACACCATATACCAAGATAAGATCAAAATGGGTCCATGATTTAGGCATAAAGAATGAGATTATAAATAGATTAGAGGAACAGAGAATAGTCTACCTATCAGACCTGTGGAGGAGGAAGGAATTTATGACCAGAGGAGAATTAGAGATCATTATTGATCACAAAATAGAAGATTTTGATTACATCAAACTAAAAAGTTTCTGTACAAACAATACTAATGCAAACAAGATTAGAAGGGAAGTAACAAATTGGGAAAATATTTTTAAAAGTAAAGGTTCTGACAAAGGTCTCATTTCCAAAATATATAGAGAACTGACCCTGATTTATAGGAAACCAAACCATTCTCCAGTTGATAAATGGTCAAAGGATATGAACAGACAATTCTCAGATGATGAAATTGAAACTATTTCCACTCATATGAAAGAGTGTTCCAAATCACTACTGATCAGAGAAATGCAAATTAAGACAACTCTGAGATACCACTACACACCTGTCAGATTGGCTAAGATGACAGGAACAAATAGTGATGAATGTTGGAGGGGATGTGGGAAAACTGGGACACTGATACATTGTTGGTGGAGTTGTGAAAGAATCCAGCCATTCTGGAGAGCAATTTGGAACTATGCCCAAAAAGCTGTCAAACTGTGCATACCCTTTGACCCAGCATTGCTGTTATTGGGATTATATCCCAAAGAAATACTAAAGAGTGGAAAGGGACCTGTATGTGCCAAAATGTTTGGGGCAGCTCTTTTTGTAGTAGCTAGAAACTGGAAGATGAATGGATGTCCATCAGTTGGAGAATGGTTGGGTAAATTGTGGTATATGAAGGTTATGGAATATTATTGCTCTGTAAGAAATGACCATCAGGAGGAATACAGAGAGGCTTGGAGAGACTTAAATCAACTGTTGCTGAGTGAAATGAGCAGAACCAGAAGATCACTATACACTTCAACAACAATACTGTATGAGGATGTATTCTGATGGAAGTGGATTTCTTCAACATAGAGAAGATCCAACTCACTTCCAGTTGATCAATGATGGACAGAAATAACTATACCCAGAGAAGGAACACTGGGAAGCGAATGTAAATTGTTAGCACTACTGTCTATCTACCCAGGTTACTTATACCTTCGGAAGCTAATAATTAATGTGCAACAAGAAAATGGTATTTACACACATATATTATATCTAGGTTATATTGTAACACATGTAAAATGTATGGGATTACCTGCCATCGGGGGGAGGGAGTGGAGGGAGGGAGGGGATAATTTGGAAAAATGAATAAAAAAAAAAAAGAATTAGACGTGACAAAAACAACATATGGAAGAAGGATTTTATTCCTTTTGCTAAATGGACCTAGAAGCAATTAAGAAAAAGTGATAAGGAGCTAGGTTTTGACTTCATATAATAAAAAATTTCTACATAATTAGAGTGGTCCAAAAATTGAATGGGCTGCATTCTAGAAATAGCTAGCAAAGTCTTATTTGTCCAGGACATTATTAGTGGACATTTTTTTTAGATGTGAGTTGAATTTTATTTATTTTTTATTAAATTTATTAATTACAAAATTTAGGAAGACTGGGACCAAAACTCGGATTTAATTCTTAGATCAGAATTGTTTTTAGCAGCATCCAATTTCTAGACCAAGGGTTCTCAAACTATGGCCCGAGGGTCAAATGCTGCTAAGTATAAACTTGAGGACGTTTATGGTGCCCGCCAGGTTATGGCAAATGGGATGATAGATGGAGACAGAGTGTGAGTTTTTGTTTTTACTCTAGTCCGACCCTCCCACAGTCTGAGGGACAGTGAACTAGCTTCCTATTTAAAAAGTTTGAGGACCGCTGTAAATCTAGACCATTATAATTTTCTGACTGATTTTTACAAACTTAACCTTCCTTCTCTCTTTGAGCACATGAGATACATAGAAGAATAATGGAAATTATTTTTATTTGGAAGATAATAAAATTGAGGACCGGAGATAAAAAGTAATTTGGCTTAAATCACTGACACTAAGTTAATGGCAGGATTAGGAGTGAGACTTTGTCTCAAATTTAGAATTCACTTTACCATATCCCGATACCAAAACAGACTACATCTCTCATTAATAGGTAGATGATAGATAAATAGATGGATGGATATATAGGGAGATGGTAGATGTGGTAGATAAAACATCTATTAAGAGTTTACTTTATGGGTTATCAACCTGCCTAGCAGAGGTGGCTACACCCAGGAAGAGAAACATAAGGGCAAAATGAGAAGAGAAAAGACATTCTGGCTCTGAAGTGCTTGAGCTGCATTTCAGACTCTGTATCATGCTACTAGAAAAATCCTATTATCATAAAATTCATCATCCTGTGAGATAACATCAGTTTGGGTATTCATAACTCAGTGGTATCCTCAGTACTCACTGCCCCTCTGATTGGAGAGATGTTCAAAGAACTCCCAAACCCTACATTTAATGTGAGCTTCCAGATCAACCAATTCTTCATTTTCCATCAGTTGCATTTCTTTGACTAAATTCCACCATGCCCCATTGCCAGGTACATTGTGTCTCACCTCTATCCGCCTTTCGGTTTCCTTTGTGCATTTTCTCATCCCATTAGATTATAAGCTTTTTGAGGGCAGAAGCTTTCTTTTTTTATTTGCATCCCTAGCAATTAGCATGAGGCCTGGCATATAATAACTGATTAATAAATGTTTATAGACTGATTGGAATTCATACAGACATTAAACAACTAGTTACCTATACAGGTATTATATAACTATACTAATATTATATAACCAATATATGTAACCAGCAGGTGGCACTGACAGGTAAGATTAGCTACATAGATGAAGTAATAATCTTTACTTTGGGATTTGGCATTTGGCCACTCCACTCTTCCCAAACCACTTTGTTCATTAACTAGGTGAAGTAGAAATGTCCATGCCTTGATTCATGCCTTTATTCTACCCTTTTCTCTAGATAACCAGAAGTTTCTCTAAGATTTCTATCACTCCATGTAAATGAACATTTTCTTACTTACTACTCAATAGCCATGGCACAATTGGTTCCAAATCATATGATTCATGTATCTCTGTTATTTAGCAGGTTAAAAGAATTATTACAAAGATGAGTAAGAGTCAATAAAATTAACTTTAATTAAGGTATGAGTTAATTAAAAATGAAACTCATAAAATCTCTTATTTCAAAATTCCCAAATCTTGAATGAAACCCTAGTTATTATAAGACTTTTTTTTTCATTTCTGTGTATTCTAAAGTAATTACTGACTTCCTCCATCTTAATCCCTTTGTTCAGTTAATAGACATGAGTCATAGAAAATTTATAACTGATCATAGTTTCATATAAGACAAAAAATAGAAATAACTTAAGTAACTAAAGAAATCATGCCAGTCAGTTAACTATCATTTCTTAAGCACATACTATGTATATAAGAAATGTAAGAACTGCCTTCTGTGGACCCACTTTTCTATAGACACATGATGGACTTACAGTAAAAATTGATTTTTTTTTACATTATCAATATGGTACTTTTTTGCTTGACTATAACGATATTTCCTTCAAGGTACTTTTTTCAGAGAGGGATGAAAGAGAGATAAAATAATATTTTTGTTAATTGAATAAATTTAAAACCAAATAAAACTAAATGAATGCTAATCAAAAACATAAAGGAAGGGATAGGATAGAGGAGTTAGACCTTCATTACTGTCTTATAATAGCCAGTAGTTTTGAACTATTTCAGCCTTTTACCCATTCTTTGGATTTTGATGAGATAGAGTGGCAAACAGGGCTTTTAAAAAAAAATCAATATTATGTCCTTCTTATCGCCAATCTTATTCCTTTCTCAAACTAAAATGAACTTTGTGCTTAGCCATTTCAGATCAGTGTTTTCTTTCTTGAATCTTGCAGTTTTTAACCTCTAAGTCATAGCACCATTTTTCCTATGTCTATGAAAACATGATCTAGAGGCCAGTTATATGCAAAAACACAAAATATGTTGTTGTAAACTATTCTCACTTGTATAAATCAGAGTTAAAAGGTTGCCCACTATCACCATTACTATTTAATATTGCTAAATGCTATATTTAATGCTAGCTTTGGCAATAAGAGAAGAAAAAAGAGATTAAAGGAATTAAGAGTAGGTAATGAGGAAACCAAATGATCACTCTTTGAAGATGATCTGATGGTCTACTTAGAGAACCCTAGAGAATCAATTAAAAATGATTAGAAATAATCCACAACTTAAGCACAGTTGAAGGATACAAAATAAATCCACATGAATCATCAACATTTTTATACATCAGTAACAAAATCCAACAGCAAGAGACACAAAGAGAAATTGCATTTAAAATAACTGTATAAAATATTTGGGAATCTATCTGCCAAGGGAAAGTCAGTAACTATATGAATAAAACTATAAAACACTTTTCACACAAATAAAGTCAGATCTAAACAATTGGGGAAATAACAAGTGCTCTTAGATATAATAAAAATGACAATACTACATAAACTAATCTATTTATTTAGTGCTATACCAATCAAACTCCTAAGAAACTATTTTATGGACCTGGAAAAAAATAACAACAACATTCACTGGAAGAACAAAAGGTCAAGAATTTCAAGGGAATTAATGAAAAAATGGAAATGAAGGTGGCCTACCTGTAACAGATCTAAAACTATATTAGGAAGCAGCAGTCATCAAAACCATTTGGTATTGGCTAAGAAATACACTAAGTGATCAGTGGATTAGATTCACAGGACAAAATAGTCAATGACTATAGTAATCTAGTGTTTGAGAAACCCAAAGACCCCAGCTTTGGGGATAAGAATTCACTATTTGACAAAAACTGCTGGGAAAATTGGAAACTATGGACATTGACCCAATATAACACCATATACCAAAATAAAGTCTAAATGGATGCATGATCTAGACATAAAGAATGATATTACAAACAAATTAGAAGATAGTTAACCTCTCAGATCTGTGAAAGAGGAAGGAATTTGTGACCAAAGAAGAACTGGAGATCATTATTGATCCCAAAATAGATAATTTTGATTATAGTATGCTAAAAAGTTTTGGTGCAAACAAAACTAATGCAGACAAGATTAGAAGAAAAACAATAAACTGGGAAAACATTTTTACATTCAAAGGTTCTGATACAGACCTCATTTCTAAAATTGACTCACATTTATAAGAATTTAAGCCATTCTCTAATTAATAAATGGTCAAAGGGTATGAACAGACAATTTTCAGATGAATGAATTGAAACTATTTCTAGTCATATGAAAAGGTACTCTAAATCACTACTGATCAGAGAAATGCAAATTAAGACAACTCTGAGATACCACTACACACCTGTCAGATTGGCTAAGATGACAGGAAAAGATAATGACGAATGTTGGAGGGGATGTGAGAATACTGGGACACTGATACATTGTTGGTGAAACTGTGAACAATCCAGCCATTCTAGAGAGCAATTTGGAACTGTGCTCAAAAAGTTATCAAATTGTGCATACCCTTTGATCCAGCAGTGTTTCTACTGGGCTTGTATCCCAAAGAGATCTTAAAGGAGGGAAAGGAACCCACATGTACAAACGTGTTTGTGGAAGCCCTCTTTATAGTGGCCAGAAACTGGAAACTGAATGGATGCCCATCAGTTGGAGAATGGCTGAATAAATTATGGTTTTTGAATGTTATGGAATATTATTGTTCCATAAGAAACAACCAGCAGGATGATTTCAGAGAGACCTGGAGAGATGCTGAATGAAATGAATAGAACATGGCAACAAGAAGATTATATGATGATCAATTCTGATTGATATGGCCCTCTTCAACAATAAGCTAATTCAACCCAATTGTTCAGTGATGAGGAGCGCTACACCCAGAGAGAGGACTGTGGGAACTGAGTGTGGTTCACAACATAGCATTTTTCACTCTTTCTGTTTTTGTTTGCTTACATTTTATTTTGCCACTATCTTTTTTCTTTTACTGGATTGATTTGAATTTTTTTGTGTGGCACGATAACTATATAGATATGTATGCATATATTGAATTTAACATATATTTCTACCATGTTTAACATGTATTGGACTACTTGCCATCTAGGGGAGGGCATGGGAGAAGGGGGGAAAATTGGAACACAAGGTTTTGCAAGGACTAATTGTCCATGTGTATGTTTTGAACAATAAAAAGCTTTAATAAAGAAAAAAATTAAGAAGAGAAAAAAATCAGAGTTAAATAATTACCTGATGAATTAGTGCTATGGAGTGCAATAAACTAAATCCTACAAGAAAAGGGAAGGGAAGAGGGAAGGGAAGAGAAAAAGAAAAGAAAGAAATAGAAAAGTGAAGAAAAGAACAAAACTTATTATATATCAAGCATTCTCATCTATGCATTTGAAAGTTCATTAGTTGGGGTTAGGGATATAGCCTAAATGATTGTGGAGGTGGAAAGATCTAGATTGATGATTTACCTATCACACAATGCATATGGCATATTGAAAAAGAAAAAACACAACTTGGTAGTTAGATATGAAAGACTTGGATTCAAATCTCATCTCTGCCAGTTATTAGCCAAGTGGTCTTAAACTAGCTGTGCCTCTGAGTCTCATGTATAAAATGGTAATTTGTACAATTTAAAGTTATAATTACATAATAATTCCTTCTAGTCCAGGGAAATGTGCAGTGCAAATTTAAATAATGTAATCACTTCTTAGGATTCATTACTTGTACTAATCAGGATTTAGCAGTACTTATCTTAATTGACCATTGTAAGGAAAATTACTTTGCAAAGTGCAAAGCCCCATAGAGAAGTGAAGTCATTCTTCTTTTCCAAAGTTGTTGAACAAATATCTATACTCTCTGTTGTACCAATAACTGAATCTGAAGCTACAATGTATGGCTAGATTAATTTTCAACCAAAGAAATGGCAAACACGCAAATGAAACTTTTATTGATTTAGAAATTATTTGGAAAACCACATAGCTTCATGATACACATATGAAGTATTTTCCTCAATATCCACAGCACTAAAAAAAACAAAATCTAGGATAAGAAAGGCTAAAAAAAAGTACTTCAGCATGAGTGTCCCATCCACTGAGTTTGATATCCAGTGGCCATGAAATAATCCAATCTATATCAAAATATATATTAAAAAAAACAATTTCACTTGAAACAAACACAAATCATTTGGATTCTTCTACAAAGAAGGATTGCTAACTTTCACAGTGATGACAGACTTCCTTGGAAAATTTTTTCCTAAGGTATCAGTGGAATAGATGGGAAATCTGTGACAAATAGGCAACATCTTTTTTCACATGAATATTTCCCCTGAACAAATATTCTATTTACACAGATGTACAAAGGACAAACCCCTTACTAAAGGGACAAAACAGGACAGCACATTCCAATTTAACATAAGCAGAATTATTTTTTACTGCATTGAGGCGTACATGACTCACATGCAAAGAAAGCAGTAGGAGAGCTTTCTGGAGAAGTTTTCATCATTATGGATTGGGGAAGGATCACTGAAAAATTAAATTCTACCCTAAGCCTCTAACTAGATTCTGGTTCCATTAATAAAGGAGGTTTTGTAGTCCTACGGTAGAAAAAATGCTTGATTTGAAATGAGGAAAGCTGGGTGTGAATCCTTCTACTTTGTAACAGAGTAGCCTAGAATGAATCACTTCCCTAAGATTGACTTCAGTTTCCATATCTATAAAATGAGGAAACAATCTCAAAGATATATTCTAATACTTATATTTTTATTCACAAACTTGGGTTCTTGCAGTAATTTTTGTGAAAATTCATATCCTTCCATTTTGCAAATGTGACCCACTTAAGCTAGATCCATTGATCTGGGGCTCGGGCTTTATTTATTTATTTATTTTAGACCAGTGAACACCTAGTCAACATAACTTGCATTTATAATAACACAATCAACATCAGTGTCATTTATTGAATATAAGCCAGAATCACAAAATGTTGGAGCTAGGTTGAATCTTAGAGATTAATTCAGTGCTTTGTTACAACAACCAGGAAACCAAGGGTTATAGAAATAAAGACTTGCTCGAGATTACACAGCTAACTAGCAGCAGAGTTGGACCCAGAATCTGATTATCCTGTTCCTTGAATACTGTTTTATCCATCCCATCATGCTTCTCCTAACAAGATATTTGACTAGCTTGAAATGGACCCATACATGTAAATCGGTTCGAAAACAAATCAATGTAAATTCAAATGATGAATGAGTTAGGGAATAACCCACTAAAGTAGGTCAAGCCAAGAGCAATGTGTTGGTAACCCAAATGTCCACCAAGTGAGTTTGTACATAATGATGGACATTGCCTTTGAGCATTTTTAAAGTCAAGTCTTTGGGAATAACTGAAAACCCAGGATTGGATTTTCCAGTTCTTATCTTGGATATGTGGTTTATAGAGGAGAGAAAATGGGATTATCCCAATGCATCTTCAATTTGCCTGGTAATCTTTATATTAGGCTAAGGATAATTATTCAACACTTGAATATTGTCAGATGAATGATTCTGCAAACATCTAGCACTCCAAGTCCTTCTTCTCCCATATCTCTTCATCAATGGCTCTTTGTATGTTAGAAGTTTAATGCCAAATCAGAATTTTATTCCATTGATACTTTACAAATGGGAGATTATGGTGGAAGGTAGATTGAGAGTGGGAATCAAAATAGCAATCCATTGATTCAAAGCTTGCTTAGGTTAAATTTTTTTTTTACTCTACTCATGGTATGGAGGAGGGAAGTTAAATTCCTATCTATAATCTTTCTGTTTTATGGTACATATTATGTTCTTAGCTTTTATGGTGTGTAGTGAAAAGTTTTCCTTGTTCCAAATGGAACCATTCACTAATACATCTCATCCAGGAGTAAAAGGTGACAAAGTTATCAACATTAAACTTGCTGGTTTCTTTGATCATTATAGACTACTCTTCCAAATGGAAATGATGGACTAGTGTGGTATCAAAATAAAAGTAAATCTAAAATTTATTAATTTACCAATAGATCAAAGCAAATTCTCTGGTGAGGGAAGAAGGATAAGAAAAGGAGATAACAAGGTACACTGAATTGAATCATAGATAAAGAGCTAAAAGGACCTTAGTGGCCATAAAGTCTAACCTTTCTCATTTTACAGATGAGGAAAGTGAGTTAGCCTTACAGATAGAAATGGACTTGCTCAGGGTAAGATAGGTGTTAAGCAGGAAAGGTGGGATTTGTACTTAGCTTTTTAAACTCAAATGCAGTTCCTTTCCCGCTCCATAATTTTGCCTCTTAACTATGATAATGCTTTCATATCACTCAAATGATGAAGGACAGAGACATCCCTGGAGTAAGGACAGGCAAGGATTCTGAAAGTTCTCCAGTTCTTCCTGCCAGGCTTCCATTCCCACTGCCACAACATTCCTCTAATTCATTATAAGATCTAGAGTTAGAAAGCATCAATAGAGATCATCTAGTCTAATTTTCTCCATTTGTTGATGAAAAAGATGAAGCTCATAGGAATGAAGACCAAGGCAACATGTATCAAAGCTGTTATTCTAGTCTAGGTCTCCTGACTCCAAAACCAATTCTTTCCCAACTCACCCAAGATGCTTCGATATATCACATAAAGTGAAGCACTAATCCTTAAGACCTTTAGGGAAAACCCCAAATTCTAGTTTAGCAGCAAGTGGGGATGGGAAGAGTAAATCCATACCCTTTGCCTTTTTCCCTGTCTTGGTCTTGATTGAAGTAGTGCTACTGAGACCAATGCTGCCCCCAAAGAGATTGGGATACTCTCTCACTCTGAGGTGACCCAAGTTCCCTTCACAGCTATCAGCCCAATATACAGGAGGCTTGCTGAAAATTGGCTGGCATGGTTAAAAACCTGCCCAATCTCAGTCCCCAAACCCCAATAATGGAGTTCAATTTGGCCGATGGAGGCAGTAATCATTCTCTGTGTCAAGAGAGCTATTGTAGCCAGATGATGGGTATAAATCTCGTCTCAGCAGTCGGTTGACAATGTTGATCACCACCTTCTTGTATTGTTGACGCAGCAATGAATACACAAAAGGGTCCAAGGCAGCCTTACTGTAGGTGAGGCACTTGCTTATTACTCCCCAGTAGTTGTTGATTGTAATGAATGGAAGGAGTTCCACCAGCCTGTTGTAAAGAAATGGAAGAGTCTAATATGATAATCAAACTCATTTAAAAGCATTCACCCTCCAAATATCTTAGATCAAGAGTAGTAACCCTTGATTCACTAGAAGAACTCAATTCAAGCCCCAGATATGCAAATTAGTATTGGTGTGACAGAATATTAATCTGAGCCTCAGTTTACTCATCTATAAAATTAAGATAATATTCTGTCTACCTCACAGGATTGTGGTGAAAGCAATTTATTAATCATAAAGGTTTCTAGAAATGTGAGCTGTGAATATTTTTACTTTCTTTTTCTTTTTCTTTAGTATTTTATATATGTAATAAACAATTTTTACATTCATTTAAAAAACTTTGAGTTCCAGATTCTCTCCCTTCCTCCCTCCCCCTACCTCCTCATTAAGAAGGCAAGTAATTCAATGTAGATTACACATGTGTAGTCATGAAAAACATTTCCAGAATAGTCATGTTGTAAAAGAAAACATAGATCAAAAAAGTCCTTAAGAGAAAGATAGTAAAAAGAACAGTGTGCTTCAATATGCAATAGATACCAGCTTTTCTCTGGGTGTGGATAGCATTTTTCATCATAACTCTTTCAGAGTTGTCTTGGATCATTATATTGCTGAGAATTATGTCATTCACAGATGATCATCCTCCCCTTCTCTCTCCTTCTCTCATCCCAAGTATCATTTCTATTTAAGCTTCATGATGTCAGCAAAATGTTGTTATATTTCTTTAATCTGTTTTTAATTGTAGGACCTCAGACTCAAAAGTTTAACCTGGGAGGCTAGTAATTTAAAATATTAAGAAATGATTGGCAACAAAGGTTCTGAAAAGAGAAAAGCAAGTCTCACTAAACTATACACAGTCGTCCAGATCTCCCTGACCCAAAATATTCTTATTAGACTATTTTTTATATAAGTTAATTTCTTGTATTTACTTCCTCCATCAAGATTCTTCGATCAAGGAGTTGAAGAAATAGAAGTTTTGCTGAATTGGGAATCATTTCAGAGGATTACTAACTGTTCAAGATAGGCAGTATTAGGTAGAGTGTCAATAAAGGCTTGATATAGACATAAATAATAGAATCAGAAGACAAAGATCCCAGTCCTAATCCCCTTACTAAATTACTGAGTGGTTTTTGAGCAAATAGCCTCTTTTCACTGAGTCTCAGTTTCATCTGGAAAAGGAAGAGGTTGATTAATCACTACTAAGATTCCTCTTACCTCTCACATTCTGTGTTCTACATACACAGACTACAGAAATTGACTTCTAAAATAGTCCCTCAGCTTGAAGTAAAGAGAAATCAGGCATGATAATAACCATGGAAAAAAAGTCATCCCTCCAAGGAGCTTAATGAAGCCTTTATAGACACAACATCCTCTTGCTAAGGTAAGAAGCAAGTATCATTATCTTCATTTTACGCACAGAGGAACCAATTGGTAATTTCCATAACTTAATATAGCCAAATACCTCTTTAAGTCTTTAGGGAATAATTATTTATAAATCTGTGACATTTTTAAAATGTTGAACACCGATAAGTTGTAGCTGATAACAAGATTTTGGTGAGCCGTGACTTGTCATAGGGCATGGGGATCACAGTGAGGGATAAGATTTTAATAGAAATCAAAGTCTCCTTAAAGAATTCAAGTTGAAAAACACAAAAAAGTATGCACTTCACTCATTTAAGCAGCAGAAAATACCTATAATGATTCTTGCAAAATTTCATAAAATGACAATGGATGTTTAGGACATAGAATATTAGCACACAGAATATAGAATGCTATAGCTAGAAGGGATCTTAGAACATTGAATTTAAGAATATAAAATACAGAATGTTAGGCTTAGAAGAGAATTTCAAATAGGAAACATAGAGTTTTAAAGTTGTAATAAAAAACCTTTGGTAATTATTTCATCAAAAGCTCTAGATTTTAGTGATAGGAAAACTGAAGCTCAGAGAGGAAATGAGTTGTCTAAAATCACAAGGCCAGTTTGTGGCAGAACTGGAGATAGAAATAACTAAAGTTTATATAGTGTCTACTATGTGCTAAGCACATTATAAATTCTATATCATTTAATCCACAGAGATGCAGGTAGTATTATCATCTCCATTTTACAGATGATGAAACTGAGGCAAACATGAGTTATGTGACTTTCTCCTCACTTTCTCTTCTCCCATTGCCCACCTAGTAAGGATCTGGGGCTGATTTACTGTCAGGTCTTCTTGACCCCAGGCCCAGTGCTCTAACCACTAAGCAATTTCTGACTTCTAGCTCAATGAAGAAATATTTGTATATTCTTAGATTAAGCAGTAGAGTACTGAAACTGGTGTCAGGAAGATCTGAATTCAAATTCTGATTCATATGTTTACTAGCTCTGTGAAATTAGACAAATCACTTCCTCATCTGCAAAATGGGAACAGTAATAGCATCCAGGGTTGTTGTGAGGATCAACTCTGATTATATTTTTAACAGTGTTTTGCCAACCTTAAATTGCTATAATAAATGCTAGTATGTTATTACTCTTATGAGGATAATGGGGACAATGTCATAGTTTAAAAAGTATAGAGTTATAAAGTATCTTAGACATCATTTAGTCTTTTTAAGTATGGGATATTTGAAAGACACCTAGGCCTGGAATCAGGAAAAACAACTTCTCTGAAGTCCAAATCTCCCACTTGTAAGTTGGGGAAAATAATTCTCCTACTGACTGCCTCTCAGAATTGTGAAAACCAAATGAATTAAAGCATATATTGTTTTTCAATCATTTAATTGTGTCCAACTCTGTGGACTAGGCCAAGGGTTTTCTTGGCAAGGATACTAGAATGGTTTGATGTTTCCTTCAATAATGTGTCTCCATTTTACACATGAAGAACTGAGGCAAATAATTATTAAATGACTTGCCCAGGATCATACAGCTAGTAAGTGATTTGGACTCAGGTTTTCCTAGCTCTGGACCCAGGGCTCTATTCACTGCATTACCTAACTACCCCTCTAATGCACAATGTATTTTTAAAACTCTAACTCTCTATATAAATATTCAGTTATTAATATCACAAATGAGGAAACTGAGCCTGAGAAACAGGAAATGGCTGGTCCAAAGTCACACAGATTCTAAGTAGCAGAGCTAGATCCTCTGACTTCATAGCCAGTGCCTTTCTCACTTCATCATGCTGACTGATATTGCTTTTGAAATTTTAATGTTCAAAGTAGCATTTGTTGAATCTAGGAAAATCCCTAAAGAAGACATTCTTCAATTTCAAGCAAAGCTGAGCAGCTTTCCTAAGTTCTCTCAGCTAGCACTATGCTGACCTTGCAGGATTTTTAAAAATAAATCTTTTCTGGTCATTGAACAATTTCAGTGTGTGTGTGTGTGTGTGTGTGTGTGTGTGTGTGTGTGTGTGTGTGTGTGTGTGTGTGAATGCAGAAGGACAAATTTAGAGAAGGATATAAAGAGCCAATTCCTAGTCAAAATCACACTGCAGTGATTTTCTTTCACTCCTAACAAAGAAAATTAAAATACAAATTTAATAATTTTCTCCTAAATTGAACTCAAAGAAGCCCTAGATTTGAATCATTGCTTTGCTACATTGGACAAAGAATGTCTTCCCTCTATATCTTTCACTTCAGGAAGAAGATTGGGTCATAATAACTGAACTACCTGTCTCATGGATTTAGAAGTGCTTCAATTAAATTTCTTACAAGCTGGAAAGGTACAATGCAAATGTAAATTATTGTCATTGTTTTTTGAGCAATGCCAGCAATACTGCAATAAATACCAAAAATTCTGAGGCAACTGCTTTCAAGGAGATGACAGTGTGTTTTTTAGGATGTTATTGTCACATCATATATATACATATATATTATAAATATGTTGGTCATATTTCCCCATATATAAGCATATTCTAAAAGAATTAAACATAAAGGATTAAAACAATAAACAAAGCTTATTTATTATTTCAAACAAGTCTAGAGCACAAAGATAATATGATTCTGCCCAAGCATCCATGAGAAAAGGACATTACAGTTTGCTCTGTTCCTATTAATCAAAAAAGAAGATTTTTTTTTGCATTCCTGCTGCATGTGGAAAAGGCTACAGACTCACACTATGAGGAGAAACACAGATCTGTATCTTGGTGGCATATGGTAATTAACAGACGCCCAAAAATGACTCACAGGCCCTTCATGTGCAGAATATTGATTAGTTAACATTTTGATTTTATCCTCCTCAGATAGAGACCTACTTTAGAATAGTGGAGGAGAATGGACTCACCCACTCAATAAGGGAGTTATGAAAACTTTCCCTTTATTTTCTGTTTATCTCCCTACAGTACCCAAGGGAATAAAGCACAAGGCAGAGAATAGAAGAAATCAATGATCAAGGCTCTAGTCCTTATGTCCTCTGATCTAGTTAGACCACATCTGGAGGATTCTGTTTAGCTCTCAATACCCCATTTTTAAAAGAATGACTTAGACAAAGTGAAAAAAGCATTCAACGAATAATAAGAGCATTTGGAAAGTATGTCATTGAAGTATGGTTTGACCTAGCTAAAGATGTTGAAAAAACCTTGAGAAGAAAAAAACACTAAGGGAGAGACCATGATTCTTAATTCTTAATAATATTTTAAGGTGAGCTGTCAAGTAGAAGACAAATTTGTTCTGTTGCAGGATATTCTTAATCTTTTGAGGATGGTGGACTCCTTTTGTCATTCTGTGGATCCATTCTCTTAGTAATGTTTTTAAACACTTAAAATAAAATACATGTGATTGCAAAGGAAATAAAACACTTTGACATAAAGACATTTCTTTCTCATCCAAATAAGTGGATCCTTTGAAAACTCTCCACAGAGCTCTCCACAGATTCCTTTCTAGAACTAGATATTATGTGTAGGAATTTTATTGACACCTCTCCATTTGATATTAGGAAAATCTTCTTAACAATTAGATCTATCCAAAACTGGAATGGATCTTGCATATTCTACCCCTGGTCATCAGGCAAAAGTTGGAGAAGCTCTAATGAAGATAGTATTGAGGCGATTCTTGTTCAGGTTTGGTCAGTCTGTCTATTATGTGATGACCATAATCAAGTCATTTCATTCACTGTCATCACAAGTGATCTTTGGGCTTTGAATTCCTCGTTTATAAAAGGGGAACAGTGATCATGGACGACACATTTCTCTGGTCTTTAGAACTTAGTTTTCTCAAATAACTAATGAGGAGATTAGACTAAGTGATCTCTAGCCTCTAATAGATTTTGTTCTAAAATCTCTTGTAACTTTTGCAGTCTATGTTTTGTGCCCTTAAGTCCCTGAATATAATTAATTATATTCACTGTGATGTGTACTGAGGTCTCTTACAATTCTAACTCTCTTTTCTACAGTCCCTTATAGCTGAGATTCTTGTTTAGCGTCTAAAAGTACCTTCCAGACTAATATGTTGCCTTCCAACTCTAATATTCTGCGAATCAGGATTTGCTATCTTCCCAATTTGTTCACTTGGAAAGAAACTTAAACATTACGTGACTGGCAGCCATTCCTGGCTGAGAACTACATCCAGGTTTCAGAGCTCAGAAGCGGAGCCATATTTCCAGGGCAGCGAGCAGTCCGCAAAGTCTCACCTGGTGATGACGTAAGGAGCAAAGCAGAGGACGAAGGAGCCTATAAAGATGCTGATTTTCTTGGTAGCCCTCTGCCTCCGCCGCTTCTGCTCGTTAAGGCAGCGCTGTCTCACGCTGCAAGACAAAGGGAAAAGTTAAATTCAGAATCAGGGGCGGGGCGTGGAGGATTTGGGGAGCAGCTTGGCCAGACAGTGAAAAGACAGGTAGTGAGCGCTGGAGGAAAACTTATAATTCTCGCCTGCTCTTTGCCGTGCAGTAACTGCATTCAGTCCTGCTCCTGAAGTCCTTTAGGGAATTAAGCAAGGGGAGGGGAGTGGGCCTAGAGGGGAGATAAAGCCAGGAGAGTACCACGCTAGGGGTCCTGGGACAATCAAATGAGTCAACCAGGTTCCCAAGGGTGGCGCTTGCAATCTGTACAAAAGTGCTGAAGTCTGGGATGCCAGAGAGTAGGCACTGGATGGCTCGCGAATTTATCCCTTGGCATATAGACTACCGTTGCTCAAACTCACGCTTGTTGTCACGTTTGTTGACACAAACTCACGCTCAAACATATACAAAGTGTGTCACGCTCACACACAGATACATTTATGCACACACACAAGGCATCCAGATTCTTGGAAATGCATACTCATGCATCCCTCGCAGACCCAGACCCTCCCCCTCCCCCCCCCAAAAAAAAAAAGCTCAGACACAATTCACCTTTACCCATAGATTCGTCGCACACATTCAAACACACAAATTCACTATCGGAAACACAGTCCCGCACTCCCAAACCTCACCATTCACACACACTCATGCGGAGGTTGGGCTGATTCCCACTTATTTTCTGGCAACCATTTGTACGCAAAAGTGAGAGTAGAAAGGGAATTATTGGACTGCGTGTGCATGTCTGTGAATGCAACAAGGCTGGAAGCAACGTCGCGGAATGTGGCCCCGCCTCAACGCTAACCAGGAGTCCTCCTTCCTGCTCTCTCCAGGCAAATAGATAAATAAATAAGCAAACAAACAAATAAGAGAGCAGACAGATAAACAGATAGATAAATGAATAAATAAATAAACAGATAAATCAATAAGGAAGGAGTGTTTAAGCCGTTTCCCACTTTACAAAGAGAAAACTGTGTTCTACACACTGCAAATAACTTGCCAGGGCTCACTGTCCTGCTGCTTACCAGAGACAACCTTTTTGTCTGTGAGTGTGACCTTGAGAAAGAAAAGTGTCAGAACTGTAGGAGATCTTAGAGACCCCAAACTTATCCCCGCCTCTCATTTTACAAAAGTCCCCGGCTTGGGGGAGAACAAGGCGAGTCACGGGTGGGGTGTTGCCCGTGGCCCTTTCTCTCCTCAGCCCCGCCGTTACCTGGGATGAATATCCACCAGCAGAACGAGGGTCTGCATGGTGATGACGTCGATCCTCCGGCAGTGGAAGCGGGCCACGCGCAGCACCTTCAGGTAGGTGAAGCAGAGCACCACGAGAGACAGCGCGAAGCTGGCGGCGTGGAAGGCCACGGTGAAGGCGGCGAAGCGCCTCCTCTCCGCCTCCGCCCGCAGGTGCAGCGTGCAGGACGCGTAGGTTCCGCTGTAGCCGAGCCAGGAGCAGGCGAGCGCGGCCAGCGGGAAGGCGAGCGAGTGCAGCCAGGCGTAGGCCAGCAGCAGCGCGGCATCGCGGCCACGCACCTTGCTCGCATAGCTCAGCGGGAACACCACGGCCACCCACTTGTCCAGGCTGAGCGCAGCCATGCTCAGCATGGCGTTGGACGCCAGCAAAGTTTCCAAGAAGCCCGCCGCCTGGCACGCGCAGTCCCCCACGGGCTGCTGGCGCCACAGGAGACCCAGAAGAGTAAAGGGCATGTTCAGGACGGTCAACAGCAGGTTGCACAGAGACAGATTGACCAGGAAGAGCCCGGGCACTTGCTGGCGGAGCTCGGAGCTGGAGAGAAAACATAACAGCACCAGCAGGTTGGACAGAAGAGAGACGACTAGCACTGAGCCGAGGAGGAGCGCCAGGAGGGCTTCAGCCAAGTCCATTGCTCTACGGACTTACCCTGGGTCCCATGGCCAGGAAGAGATACGACTGCGAGCGGTTTGAGTCTGAGCGAGCCACGCTCAAGCTCCTTTTAGGTTCTAGGAGCTGAAAGAGGAGGCAATGCGCACGCTGTCCAGGGTGCTGAAAGGTGCTTCTCTACGCACTGGGTACTGGAACCCACTGGCCGAACCATCTTCCTCTTCAGCAGAGCCCGCTCCAACACCGACTGCTTCCCGGCATCTAAACCCCCTCGCAGTCTCCGGAGCTCAATCTGTCCTCTCCTCTCTACGTCTCAACTGAAACAGAGAGTCGTACCTCTGCTCGCTCGCCTGCGGGTGCTGAGCGCCTCTTCCTCAGCCAGTTGGGTCCCCAGAAATTGTCACACCTTCACTGAGGCGGCCAGCGGTGACTCATGCGCAGAAGAGACTGGGAGAGAGAACTAGTGCAAGCTACATAGCAAAGAACCCACTTCCCTGATTGGGGCAACAATCAAGAGGGAAAAAGAGGGTGTGATGGAGGGAGTGCTGGAAGAAAGGAAAGGAAGAATGCAGAAAAGGAAGGAGAGAAGGAGAGCGAGAGGAGAGAGAGAGAGAGAGAGAGAGAGAGAGAGAGAGAGAGAGAGAGAGAGAGAGAGAGAGAGAGAGAGAGAGAGGAGAGAGAGAGAGGAAGGAAGAGGAGGAAGAGAGTGAAAAGAACTGATCTCTAAGGTTTCATACATATCTGAAATTCTCCAATTCTTTAATTCAGAGAGGTGGGAGAGAGAAAAAGGAGGGTGGGAGAATGCATAACCAACTCAAATGCTATGCAAGGTGAAACAACATATTGGTGACTTCACTTAAATTAGTTAAAAACATGACTTTCCTTTGGATTTATAGCACTTTTCTTCCTACTTTATTTGTTTATTTTGAATAAATATTGCCACCACTACTCTCCTTAGATAGGTAGAGGGGACAGAGGAGTGGTGATATCAACTGTTATTGAAGGTTGTAAAACTGAAGGTGATACTGAAAGCACACACAACTTGATTTATCTCTTGTTTGATAAAAAGCATTAGATTTTTCAAACTCCCAATTTGCAAAACAAACCAGAAGGAAAATACCAAAAAAATAAAGTTTGTCTTTTGGGGATAACTTTTATTTACATGTTTTTCATTGGACAAACAGAAATAAATAAAATAAACAAAAATATCACCTTGCCTTGCTCCTTCCTGAGCTCACCACCAACAACAACAACCCAAAGAAAGAATTTTCCCTTTTCTGAACTTCTATAACCCTTTATTCATACCTCTATTATGGCATCTAACCCATTCTGACTGAAAATTATTTGTTTTCCTGTCTTATTATTGAACCCAGATTCTAAATTATTTGAGGATAAGGTCTATATCCTCAAACATCTCAATTAAATCTTAGTCATCAATACCATTCCCCATCACATATATTATTCCATATACATATAGGGAAGGCACACATTGAGGAATATTAGAAAGAGCATTTTACTGGAAACAGGAGACCTGAGCTCTGTTTTTAATTCAATTCACTTTCTCCTCTGGAAATGTTGAACTCTATGATCTCTATAGTTGCTACTAGGACAGGGAGAGGGAGGGGCAGAAGAAGAAAGACAGAGAAAGTGGGGAAGGAAAGGAAAGAGAAGAGGGGAGAGAGAGAGAGACAGAGAGAAAGAAATCGAGAGAGGGACAGGAAGAAAGGGAGAAAGAAAGAGAGTGAGAATAAATATTTATATTTGCAATCCTGCAGAACCACAGGATCACATAACTTTAGCGTTGGAAGGGACCTCAATGGCCATCTATTCCAACTGAAAAATAGTTCCCATTGCAACATATCTGACTAATGATCATCCATCTTTGCTTGATGACATCCAAAGAAAGGGATGCCACCCCACTTTGAGAAAATATATCCCACTTTAAGAAATCTTTTACTATCACAAAGTTGTTTTTCCCTTTTCAACAAATCTAAATTTGCCTTTGTGAAAATTATGCTTATTGCCAGCTGAGACTAAAGAGAAAACATCTAATCCTTCTAAGTTAGAATATTTAAAATATTTGAAGAAAACAAAGTGAAACAAGCCAAATCAAGAACAATGTATACAATAACAGCAATACTGTAAAGGAAAAAAAATTAAAATATGTGGTTGCAATGACCAACCATAATTCCAAAGGATTGCTGATAACTTATTACTTGCTCCCTGGCAAAAAGGCGATGAACTCAAGATGTAGATAGAGATATACAGTTTTCTTTCCAAAGAGGCACAAGAAGAATGGTGAAAGATATGTGATTAAAAAATGTTTTCTTTTTCTTTTTTTCCATTGTGGGGAATAGCAATAAGGTTACCACATTTTTTATAAAAGAAGAAAGTAGGGTCATTGAAGCACATTTTTAAATGCCTAGAGAAGAACAGAACAAAGGTTAGCAGGAAACACAATCAGGACAGTTTTGAAATTAATATGCTGATACATAAGGGAAACTGAACCAAATACATAAGAATAAAAGTCATTCTCTAACTGACAAATGATCAAAGAATATGGACAATTTTCAGAGAAAGAAATCAAAGCTATCATTAGTCATATAAAATTCTAAATCACTAATAATTAAAGAAATGCAAATTGAAAAAAAAACTTGAAGGTATTATCTCATACCCAACGGATTGGCTAAGATGACAGAAAAGAAAAAATTCTAGAAGGAATATGGGAAAGTAAGTACGCTAGTGCACTGTTGGTAAAGCTGTGAACTGGGTCAAATAATCTGGAAAGCAATTTGGAACTATGCCCTAAAGCTATTAGACTGTGTGTACCTTTGACCTAGCATTACTGCTACTAAGTCTACATCCCAAAGTGATCAAGGAAAAAGAAGGACTTATACATATAAAATGTTTATAGCAACTCTTTTCATGGTCGCAAAGAGTTGGAAACTGAGGGGATGGCTATCAATTAAGGAATGGCTGAACAAGAGTATTATTATAAAACATTATGAAATATTATTGTACTATAAGAAATAATGAAGAAAATAATTCCTGAAAAACCTGGTAAGATATAGCAACTGATGCAAAATGAAATTAGTAGAAACAGGAGAATAATCTGCAAAGGAAAGGCAATATGTAAAAAAGACTGTGAAAGACTTAATGACTGATTAACACAGTTACCTACTATAGTTTCAAAAAGATTCATAAGGAAAAATGCTATTTCCACATAGAGAGCTGAAGACACAGGGAGCAGATTAAAGTATAGGTTTTTCTTTCTTTCTTTCTCTTTCTCGTTCCCCCTCCCAGAACATGACTAATAGAGAAATTTGTTTTTAATTACTTCATATTTGTAATTGGTTCATATTTCTTGCCTTCTCAATTGATGGGAGACAAGTTGGGGGAAGGAGAAAATTTGGAACTGTAAATAAAATTCAATTACAAAAAGAAAATAACATGTTGAAATTAGTATATATTTTTTCAAAAGCAAAGTTTTCAGAATCCACATCTGATGTTTCATATTCACGCTTTTTTCTGCTCTATTTTGTATATGGAAATGCTAATCTTATTTGCATTCAATTATCCTCAGATTTAAAAAAAAATGAAAGGAAGCTATCTTGTTCCATTTTTCTCTGAGCTAAATACCCCAAGTTTCCCAAATCAGTTCCCATATGGCATAGTCTCAAAGTCCTTCTTTATTCTGTTCTTTTCTGTGGACACATCTACTTGTCAATTTCCACTGTAAAATGTAAATAGAATAAAATTTTACAAATGTGGCATAATAAGAGTAATGCAAGACTATTATTACTTCCATGTTTCTCAAGCCATCCCACTCTAAATATAGCTTGAGATCACATCTTTTTTGACTCATAATAAACTCAACCCACCAACTGGTTATGATCCAATAGACATTCTTCCATTTTTGATCCATAGGCTACACATCCAAAAGAAATGTTTTATATATATTATATATATAATATTATTGTGATATTATATATTACATATTACATTATATTATATGGATTGTATTTTTATATCACATATATAAGCATATATGATACACATATATAGGTGTATGTTACACATAAATTACATATGTGTATATGACAGACCATTGAGGTATATATTATTCTATTCTATTTATATATTCCTGAAAATAAAAAAAAAAAGATTTGAGAAAATAAAAATAAATATCAGATTAAAGGTAAGAATCATAGGCTTATGATTCAACTGAGGATCAGCTTGCTGGAGCTATCATGACAGAGTGGAAAACATGCTGAATTTGAATTCAATATTATGTTCCATTATGTTTTTATTTATTTTGATAAATAGTTCCTAATTACATTTTAATCTGTTTCAGGTCATACTCAGGAGTGTTATGGTAGCATGCAGGCTGCTGACACTTCTGGCATAAAGTAAAGCATCAGAAAGATATATGACCACAAAAAGATAGGCTACTTACTTAGTGATTATGAATGACTACTCAGGCATATGTTCTAGAAGTACAGGCACAATGTGGAAGAAGACCTCAATATGTAAAATGAGCCCCCTATGGATGGTTTATGGGAAGACATAGTACTACTTAGGTTGGATAATCTGTAGTGTCAGGGATAGCTTTCTGGAGGATCTCTCTGTAGTCTGAACTCTAGCTCACACACACTGGAGTCTGCTTATTTGAAGTTCTCTCAGCTCTTAAATACCTTAGTACATTTACATCACTACAGCATACTGTGCCAACTGTAGAACCATTACATCACACTAAGTACCTTATATGTGAACTAGAGAACCATTATCTCATCAATCATACTGAGTAAACAACTTGCTGTAAGTATCCTTGCTTCAAATAGAACACAGGTGGTCATGCCCTCCTTGACTTCTCAGAAAAAGTTGTGAACACCAAGAGAAATGGGGAATCAAAACAGATATTATCATCGGGGTTTCCTCTGGGCAAAAGGATCTTATATCTTAACCGGAGTTCCTCACTATCTTCTGCCCTCTACACAGACCTAGATGGATTATGGTCCATGTCACTATAGAGAGTACCAGCATTACAAGACTGCTGAGGTACTAAAAGAACCCTCCATAGACCTTTTTCTGAAAGAAGAAGAATGATTGATTGAAAGAATGAAAACTCATTTATCAAATATTTTATTTTTGTTGTTCAGTTATGCCTGATTTTCTGTGACCCCAAATGGAGTTTTCTTGGCAAAAATACTGGAATGGTTTGCCATTTTCTTTTATAGATAGAGACAAAAAGGGTTATATATATATATATCATAATAATTGTCTGAGGTAGGATTTGAACTCAGGAAGATGGATCTTCCTGACTGTAGGCTTAGAACTCCATCCACTGTATCACCTAGTTATATGCAAATCATCGTGCTAAGTGTTGAGGTTAATGGAAAAGCATGGATCCATTTAAAGAGAACTTTCAATAGAATTATTATCATAAATTACTTTCATTTGCAAGTCACCCAGCTGGGTCCTGCATCTTCATTTAACATTCATCCTCAAGAACACAGTATACCAATTCTGTTTATTTATAGCGTGGCCATACTATTGACATGGACTTCTTTTTCAGGAGTCATATGGTAGAATCATTGAGTGCTTTTAACAAAATTGATGAAAACCTATTTAAATCTCAGATAAAAATATCTTAATATTTCAAGTATTCCTTCATGGTTTAGATAATAATATGAGAAGAGAATTTGTGTGCTCAAAGACTGGAAAACAAATAGATTTGACCTTGTAATCCACTTAATGGAAAATTTGAGGTTTTTTGGTGTGTTGTTGTTAATGTTTTTAAAATAGAATTATAGGATATTAGAACTAAATGAAACACAGAATGTGAGAATAGAAAGGAAAGAGAGTATAGAATATTAAAGTTGGAAGGGACTTTTAGAGAGTTTCTCAATTTTATTTGCCTATATTTGTTTCCTCCAAAAGGATATAAGCTTTTTGGAGGGGGGCAATGTACAGCTTTTATCTTTCTTTTTCCCTCACCTAACTCAGTGCCTTGTATATTGTAAGTTCACAATAAATGTTGGATAAATTGAATTAGTTAATTGCTCAGTACTAATAACTAGAGATATTGATCAAAGTTTTATGGCAGATATGGCATCTGTGTTGGACCTTGAAATAAAATCAGGATAATATGAGACAGAGATGAGGAGGTAATACATTCAAGGCACAGGGATGGAGAGGTAGCTCATAAAATTAACAGATGTGCCTGAGTTCAGGAAACAGCTAGCTGTTTGGTTTGAGTAAAAAGAAGATTCTGCTAAGGTGAATAATGAGAAATTAGACAGAACTGGGCTTGGAACCTAGGCAACACAGTTCTTTTCCTAGTCCACTGTTTTGTTTTGTTTTTTTTTCAGTATTCCCTATTAATTCTTTACTAAGTATCTCCTTAAGGACTGCAGTTCCCATTAGATGAGGAAAAGGAGCTGAAAAGGTAAATGTGTTGATTTTTCTGCTTCCTCAAGCTTAACCAGAGAACTGCATATGTGAGTCACCTCATGCTGCAAAGGAAACAAATTCAAGATGTAATTGCTTCTGCAAAGGTCAGGACATTATAAAATACCCCCAAACAGCTCTCTAAAGCCTCAGCTATTGTAGCTGAGTAGATTGCAATAAATGGAGACAAGATTGTCTTGAAAACCGGGGGATAGAATTGAATGTCCTATAATTTCAAAGAGATTCAGAGAATATTGGAACATCTTTGTCTTTCTCTGATTCAGTCATTGGGAAAATGTTCTGCAATGTTCTTACTGCTTCAGTTCACTGGATTCTCCTTTTTCCCCCAAGAAAAAGATGTTGGTTCATAATTTGGTTACTATTAAGCTTTTGCTTAGGGTTCAGGAACAATGTTATTCTGGAAAGGGAAGGTAGATGCGGAGTCCGAAGACCTGGGTTCAAGTACTGTTTTTGTCACTTAATACTTGTGTGATCTCATGCAAGTTTTGTAACTACCTTGAACCTGAGTTCCATCATTTATAAAATAAGAACATTGGATGAGGGCTCTTCCAACTCCAGGTGGAAGTTCCTATGATACAATTGTATGCAGAGTACAGTATTTAATGCTGGAAAAGACATCAAATATAGACAATAAATAATGCCTTCTCTGGAACCATTCATTTACCCCACTCCATTTATGGGATTTTTCATGCTTGAGAATTTCCCAAGTTTCCTAAATGATTGAGATCTTCTTGCCTGTGATTTCATCGGTGGGAACTATTGAGAGTCACCTGAGTCAAACCTCACTTCTTCTTATAGAATAGCTAAACTGCCCTAATTCCTGAATTACCCTTATGCACAAATTAAAGATGGACCTAGACAACTGAGGGAAAGTTTAATTTAATGATTCATCAAGTCTTAGAAGCAGACTCTCTCAACACCAACCTTTATTTCCTCCTCCTGAAAACCATAATACTCATAGAACAAATATGGCAACATCTGTGGGATAATGTCTTCCTTGTTTTGGAAGTATCAGTCCTATCCCTAATGTATAGAGTTGAAGGTACCCCATCTTGTTGGGAGGTACGTGCTGCTGTAACACCATTATCTTGTTCCCTCTACCTTTCTTTTAGGTATCTTTAAACCCTTAAACTTGAAAAATTAAATGGATCTACTATTCTCAACAATAACTGACTCTTCTGGTTTTGCTATGAAATACCACTAAGACCCAGAAATGTAACCTAAAGGTCTTTATTAATAAGTAGCATTGAAAAAATAGATGGTTTATGATCATCAGTATCAATTGATCCTTCTTTTAAAATCAAATTGATGGAGGAGCAGATCTGATCATTTATTTTGGAATACTTTTTTGGTAAGAATATTCTGTTTATTTATAGCGTGGCCATACTATTGACATGGACTTCTTTTTCAGGAGTCATATGGTAGAATCATTGAGTGCTTTTTACAAAATTGATGAAAACCTATTTAAATCTCAGATATTCAAGAAAGAATATTTAATGGGAACTGCCTTAGGTGACCTGTGAACAGCAATACAGATAGAAGATGAGGAGATTATTTAAAGCCTAGGACTTAAATGAATGAGTCAAATTAAGTGAGCTCTGTAATGTGGAGATAGATGACTCATGATCTCCACAATAAATAGCATAGCCACAAATCCTGATGCCATAAAGTAGTATCAGCATACATAAGCACAATCCCTGCGTGGTTTTGTTTTGCTCATCAGGTAGACTGGAAGATCTTAAGAGAGAAATAATCTCACCCTTAAATGGAAAAATAGGAAATGATTATTTCTATGATTGCTAGTGTTGGTAAACTTGCAGTGTGGAGTAATGCAGCAGTAGAATAGATTTTTGCAGTGTGAGGTATCGAACTATCCTAACCTTGGATGAGGTTAAAATATTGGCTTTGATATTTCTTAGCTTTGCAATTATGGGCAAAATTTTAACTCTCTGAACATTATTATCCATTATTGGAATGATAATTCTTGTCTCACCTACCTCATAGGGTTATTTAGCACAAATATCTATCAAATACCAGTTTATTTAGCAAAAATATCTACCTTTGTAGATTTTAAGATATATGTCACTAATCAATAAACATTTACAGAGTACCTATTATGACCTGGGTACTACAATAATCATGGAGGAAAAAATCAAAAATGAAATAGTCCCTGCCTTCAGAAATCTTCCATATGGCTAAAGTAAATAATAGTATGTAAATATCTAGACTAACTAGATCTACAAAATAAATGCAAAGTAGTTTGGTAATAGAAGGGACTAGCAGCTGGAAAGTCTGGAGATCAGGATTGTCAGAACTATGAGTATGGTTATAATTTATACATATCAATTTATGATGTTTATAAGCTGCAGTTGCAGCAATAGTCCAATATTTCTAATATCTGTGATTTTCTCTATGTGGGTATTTCTTCCATTAACACAGATTGCAGCCTGTCTGTATCTTTTAGATATATCTATATCTTTGTCTTTGACAGTTGTTGTAACCAAGAACTTCTTTCCTCTGTGATAATCACTCCAGTTGTGATTATAAATATTAATAGGGTGTTCCCAAGAATACAAGAGACTATTAAGCCCTGTGGCAACCGAGTGAAATTACACATCTTTGAAGTATTAAAGAAATTTTATACATCTTTCATTTGAGCTATAATATGAGACAGTTCAGAGAGGATGCCCATTTTATAGAAGAAGAAACTGAAGTTCAGAAAATAGAAGTGATATATCCAAGGTCAAAAAAAACTATTAAATGGCAGAATTAGGACTAGACTGGGTATTTTGACTGCAACTTGTCATAGTCATAATGTATTAGGCTACCTTGCTCTGATAATAGCTCATCTTTATCTTAGAACCACATTCTCCTCATTCAAGATTATCTATGTATCTTATATTGGGATTTCTATTTTTTTTGGTATCAAGTTGCATATTGATGAGGCCAGTGAACTCCTCCAAATCTTTAAAAATAAACAAAATATCCAGGATTACAAAAAAAGGCAATTATACTGAAATTCAGTTTTCAGTTTTTTTAAGTTTAAATTCAGTGACTTCATGTAAAGAATTCCTGCTATAGGGTCATAATTGGAAGGAAGAAAGAAGACTCAGAACAAGAATAATGACCTGAAAAATACTAAATGGTGGAGGGCTTGGAAGTCAAGGGAAAAAATAGTTTTAAGAATAGTGAGGCATATGATAGGAGGTTATGGTCAGATAGAAGAATGTCAGAGTTTTTGATCAAGGAAATGAAATGCTTGAGGGTAATGGTGAGATTCAAGGTCTGAACATTTCTATGAATAGCTGAGGGATAATGAGGAATGAGTAATAGGGCCTGGAGATATTCAAGAGCTGGGAAGTCAGAGAATTTGATGGAGTTATCAACATAAATAACCTTAAATGCTCCAATTGCATTTTAACAAAAACTTGCCTTTACCCAGAGAAGTGACTAGGAGAGGAGTAGGGATTTGACCTGAGATTTCAATAGTTTGGGGAATCCTCATTCCTTGTATCTATGCAGATTAGCACTTTCTCTTCAATTTATAGTCTCAGAGAGTTCCAAAGCACCCTGAGCATGAGTAACACCAGAACATGCCAGAGATAGGCACTAAACCCAGATCTTCTTGTATTGGAGGCTAGATCTCTATATGCTGTAACACACACTACCTTGAACAAGTGACTGCATGTAGAATTTCAGACACTAAGCAGGCCTGAGAAGGCTTCTAGGATATGAATGAAATATTTGTTCAGGTAGAGTCTTGCAAATCCCCTCTCATTCTAACTTGACATGCTTAAAATTAACACAAAGTCTTCGGACATTTTTGACCCTGGAAAGCATGGGAAAGCAGAAAGAACACTAGATTTGGAGTTAGAAAATATAAGTTCAAATCTTGATACTGACAATAACGTCATCATCATCATCATCATCATCATCATCATCTAGCTTGTGTGTGTGTATGTATGTGTAGAGCACTTTAAGATTTTTCAAAGTGCTTTATGAATATTTCATTTTCTCCTCACAACAACCCTGTGGATTAGGTACTATGATTTTTCCCACTATACTGAGCAGACAGTGGTTAAGTGATTTGCCCAGAATCACACAAATGGCAAGCATCTGAGTCAGGATTTCCAATATCCAATAAATATGTATTAAGAGCCTACTGTGTCTTAGGTATTCTGCTAAGTGTTAGGGGTATAATTAATTAAAAGAAAAATAGTCCCTGACCTTGAGGAGCTTTCATTTCAAAGACAGTGGGAAAGGGGGTTGGAAAGGGACAATAAGGGCTATCTAGGAGAGGACTTCTTGAAACCAAGCAGAACAGCACATGGAAAATAGAATGAGCTGTCCAGATTCTGCCCTTTCTAAAGGAAGTCATTGGGAGGAGTTTGGTACTCTATGTTCCAGTCCTCCAATCAAAGGAGAGAAGAGCCTGAGAGTGATGTCAAACAGGCTTGAATGAGCAGCATAGCCGTGAGTTTGGAAGAAATAAGTTGATCTTGGAAAGGGCATCTTGTTGGGTAGAATTGAAAACAGGTAGAGCAGCAGATGAAAAGTGGAGTGGATTTGAACTCAGGTCTTCTTGACCCAATTAATTATAGTTGGTAGGTATTTAAATACTGACTTTAAGTTTTAGAAGACCTTTAGATACATTTCACCATTTATGATTGATCAGTAGTACACAGGTCAGTTTCCATTTTACTATATCATAACCCAAAAAGCTATGGAGTTTTGGTTTCATTCAAAGAGACAGAATGCTTAGGTTTAGAGAGCTATTTGTTCTTGTGTATTCTTTGGTGGTCAGATAATATCTGAACTATTGTGTTTAATTCTGGATACCACATTTTAGGAAGGATATTGATAAGCTACAGAGCATCCAGAGGAATGGAACCAGCATGGTGAGTCTATCCCCTGTGAATATTGGTTGGGAAAACTGGAGATGTTGGGGTATTGTAGAAGAAAAACACCTATCTCACAATATTGTTATGAATATCAAATGATATGATAATATGTATAGCATGTTGCAAAACATGATGATACATTCCTTATTAGCTATTACATATTCCTCCTATTTATTGGTGCTTTGATTCTGAAGTAATCTTATTCTTTATGGCTCCTTTATGTTGATAAAGAGTCCTAAAAGTCTTGATTCATTTTGAAGTTTAATAGTATATGACTTACCTCACAAGTTTATTGGTGGGAAAGTTGTATTATAAGGCTTAAAATGGGAGAGTAACATGAGTTATGATCAGCTTTTCAGTTGCTCAAGTAGGAAAAGTACAAAGATTTTTGCATAAAAAAAATCATTAATATCACTCCTGCAGTTTCAACAACAGTAATAATGGCTCGTCTATCTCTAGAGCTTTGTGGGTTACAAAGTGCTTTCCTCTCCAGCATCCCACAAATGTGATGATAACTATTTGACAGGAGGGGAAACAAAGACTTCTTGTCTACAACCACTCAGCTACACAGTAAGCATAGGATGGAGCTTGGGTTTGAACCCAAATCTTCTAAGCCTACACTCATTGCCAAGCTTGCTCCTGACATTTTCCTGCTAATAGTTGTACAGTGCTGCATTTGGGAAAATAAAGCAGAAAAAAGTTCCCTGGATCCCCACCTCTTCTTTGCAGCCAGGTCAGACAGTCCATGTTGGCTGCCTTCTCTTTGGCAATGACACAGCCCGCAGTCCTGTGCAGTTCTTCATTGGCTCATTCACATTTCTTACTGTTCCACCCTAAACTCTTTCCAAGTAGAAGACGGACTAAGTACAATGGGAATTCAGGGAATGGAGAGGTCATTTCAGGCCTCAGAGAGATGAGGGAAGACTTCCTCAGGAAGGGAAGCAATTGAGTTGATCAATCTTACTCTTTCTGACAATATGGTGAGAGTTAGACTAATGAAAGATTTATTTCCAATGTGAAGAAATAAATTGTCCAAAGAACAATGATATGACTTGGATCTGAATTCAAGGAATATGAAGAGTCAAAATGATCAATAAAAGGAATGAATAAAAAAAAAAGAAGCAAATGACATAGAAAACCGGAAGCAACAGCAATGAAGAAATCAGAGACCTTAAAAGTGGAAGAATTGCATGTAAGTAGGAGTGTGTCTGTTCTGTAATTAGATATGCTCAAGAAGGACTTTATTCTAGTTCTCCACAACTGGAAGATAAAGCTAACCATCTGGATAATTCAGGCAGTAACTTCCTCTGCTTAGAGACTTAGAATGTCAGAGCTGCAAAGAACCTCACAGCATTAGAGCACTAGAACTGGAATATTGATGTTAAAGTGTAGAATATAGAAAACAGAGCATTAGTCCTTGAAGATGACTTTAGCCTTCTGCATACTTCACCATTTAGGTGGTCCAGCGGATAGAATATCAGATCTGGATCAAGCATCTGAGATCTGAATCTAAGTTCAAAACTGCTATTGCATTTATATTTACTAGCTGTATGACCCTGAGCAAGTCACTTAACCCCTATTTGCCTCAGTTACTAATCTATAAAATAGATACACACTGCAAAAGGAAAAGGTAAACCAGTCCAATGTTTTTGCCAAGAAAACAAGTCCATGGGGTGACAAGGAGTCGGACATGATTGAATAACAACACACACAGTTCAAGAAATGAGTTTTGGGTGTTGGTTAGTTCAAAGCCTAGAAATAAGAAGTTAAAGGATGTTTAACATATCATAGCTTCCTTTCTTTTTTCCTTTTTTAAAGTTAAACTTATGTAACTTTTCTAAACATATTTCCATATTAGTCATGCTGTACAAGAAAAATCAATCAAAAGGGAAAAAATACAAGAAAAAAAGCAAATAACAACAACAAGAAGCTGAAAATACTATGTTGTTATCCACATTGAGTCTCCATAATTTTCTCTCTAGATGCAGATGGCTCTTTTCATCACAAATCTCTTGGAATTGCCTTGATAATTACCTCATTGTTGAAAAGAGCCAAGTCCATCACAGTTGATCCTCACATAATTTTGTTGTTACTGTGTACAATGTTCTATTGGTTCTGCTCATTTCCCTTACCATCAGTTCATCTAACTTTCTTTCATGCAATAAAATTTATATCAATCAATAAAT
Organism: Sminthopsis crassicaudata; assembly: GCF_048593235.1. NCBI lineage: Eukaryota > Metazoa > Chordata > Mammalia > Dasyuromorphia > Dasyuridae > Sminthopsis > Sminthopsis crassicaudata. The sequence goes on along the minus strand of NC_133622.1, from coordinate 184,814,390 downwards.
GCTTGCTATGTGGCAGGTACCATGATAGGCATTGTAGGTATAAAGACAAAACCAAAACTATCTCTGCCCCCAAGGAATTTGGATTTTATTGGAATAGATAACATGGATAAAAAAGAATATCTGCAAATTAAGGATGAAGAAAATTTTGGGGGGGAAGGGTGATGGGCTGTTAGTAGGGAATGAGAGTCAAGGCATCATAAATCCTATACACATGGATCTAACTCTGAAGGAAACCAGGGCTGCTAAGAGATGGTGATAAAGTGCATTTCAGACAAGGGGGACAGTCTGTACAAAGGTGTGTGGAACTGGGAGATGGAATGCTGTGGATGAAAAATAAAAAGACCAATTTGGCTGGACAAAAGGGCATATGGGGGGAGGATATTGTGTAAGATAACCCTACAGGGCTGGGTTGGAGACAGTTTGTGAAGGGTCCCTAAAATGCTAAGCAAAAAAAAAAGTTTTGTATCTGATTCTTGACATAAGAGCTCAGTACAAAGATAGTTTAGGAATGATGATGATGATGATGATGATGATGATGATGATGATGATGATGATGATTTATATATATATATATATATATATGTATATTTGTTTTTATGAGGAAGAGAAAAGAAAATAGAAATCAAAATTTTTATAAAAAATAAGGACAGATGACAGCCTAATTAAAAGGAAAAAACTTTTCAAAACAATTAGAGCAATCTCACAATAAAATGGGCCACTTTCATAGGCAGCTGATCTAAAGGCTGCATACTTGTTAAAACTCACTGCAAATTCCACCTACTCTAGGAAGCCTTCCTTCATTTCATCTCTTTTCTGAGATTCCTGCCTACCCTAAAAATTCTGAAAGCATTTTAAACTATCTGCTATCCATAAGGCATTTAGCCCATAGAGCCGTAAAATTCTTTTTATGTGCTTGTTTTTGTAGATAGCTAATTAGACTGCAGGCTTTCTTGAGACCAGAGTTTAATATTACTAGGGATCTATTTTTAGTGCTCCAAGTTTCCATATTTTGTTTTAATGTGTTTTGTTTAATAATATCTGACAGTATGTCAAGTATAGAGTGAAAATTTGAGTCATACCTCTCTGACCTTTTAATACCATTCTCTCTACCATATCATGTCAGTGATGTCATCGATATTGACATTGATGATATTATCAATACTATTTTATTGGTAGTGGTGATGGGGATGAATCCAGGACTTACCCTAAGGTGATGGCAAAAGTTTAATAAGGGAGATAGTGATGAAGGTAGTCATAGTGATAAAAATAATGTTGATGGTGTGTCAAGATCCAGTCATCTCTAAGTTATCCTTCAAGATTGCCATCTCAACTCAATCTCCCAGGCAGACTCTCTCCTTCCAGACCACCGTCCTAAAACTCTTTTCTCCCCTTCATACTCCTCTCCACGCCCCAATGTGCTTCTTTTTATTCTTCAAGAGAATGGGCCCTGTGAGAAACTCCCCACAGCCAATGAAACTTGCTCCTTTTTTTAAAGGTGCAAAACTCCCTTTTAAAACATATAAAACTCTCCCCTCAGAATTCCAAAGGTGTAAACTCTCTTTAAAGGGCCCAAACCAAAGGTGTGAATTCTGAGCTAGAGAATTGTTTTAGACAACCTGACCTTCTCACCTTGTAATCCTAACATCTCCCCCTTTCTTTTGATTTAGAACATAGAGTGGTCATGGCCTTGAAACATAAAATCCATCAATATGGGAGCTATTACACATAATTACATAAAACACATAGTAAACATAAACACATGCTAGAAGTGATGTAAACAAATAAACATGATCAAAATAATCATAAATTGATAATTTTATAAATGTCCCATAAGTCCCATTGTCCCATTAGTCCTCATCTTGTGTTGGGGAAAATCCAATGATTTCCCTGCTGGTTTTTAAAAGTTTCTTTAAACAGTCTTCTTATTAGCCATGCTCTTTCAGTGTCCAGATGTTTTCTTAGATTTTTTCTCCTTTGTTTTTGAGGTCCTTTCTCTTTTTTCTGTCTCTCTCCTCTCTGATGGACAAGGCAAAATACAAACTCATTGGCAATCCATCTAATTCCCTTCTCCATCTGAAGAAATACAAGCAAAACCCCTCTCCCCCAGGCAGTTAACCTATCTGGTCCCCTTCCATTCACCACTTTTCTGGGTCTCTCCCACATCACCTGGTGATTATCTAAGGACAGTGGAGCTGTTCGCACTGGGACACTGCCCCTTCTGGTGGGTTTATAAAAATCTGTCCTGCCGGAGCCAGTGAATCTTTTGTCAAAAAATTAGAAAAATTAATGGTATAGAGAAACTAAAATTTAGAAGTTCTCTAGGGCTACTTGTGGCTCCCCCTTTCTTTTGTTTTTTGGGAGGAGTGGTCCTTAATGCCTCTGTTTTCTTCTCTCTACTATTTGCCCTGACCTTGTGGATTAAAAGGTATGCCAGTGGTGTGTAAAATCTTATACTGCACACAAAAGTGTGCAAATTGTTTAGAAATATATGCAGGGTCCATTATCTGTTTTTTTATTTTCTTGTGGCACACTCATAATTTGTAAATGCTTGGATAAGGGAATTTCAGTGGGCCACTCGGGCTGTCCTCTTTTTGCTGTTGGCACTGCAAAAAGTGAAATCCTGAAAAAGGTATCTACCACCATGTGGATAAAAGACAGACGACCAAAAGATTTTATAGTGGGGTCCACATCCATTCGCCAGATTTTCATTGGGTCTCAAAACCACGAGGATTCTTTCCCTGAAAGGGGAGTGTAAGAGTGTGGAAAGGGAAGGCAAGCTGTACAGATTTTTTTACTATGTTTCCTAGCTTTCCTCTCTTGTTATTCCAAATTATAAACATAAAGCTCAAGCAGCTTGATGATATTTAGAATGAGATTCTTGTGCTTCCTGAAATAAAGGAGTACTGGCTATAATTAAAAGGTGATCTACCTTTGAATTTCCATAACAAATAGGACCTGGAAGTCTACTATGTGATTTGGACATGCAAGATAGAAATCTTGCCTGGATGCTTTCTCACTTGCTCTTGAAGTTCCTTAAATAATGGTGACAGAAATGAGGATGACCATAATGGTGGGAGGTTGATGTTTACTACAAAAAGGGCAATGAGTTCTCTTGTTCTTTCACCAAAAAAAAATCATTACCACTTCAACAAGTGCCTTGCCCTCTCAGATATTTTTCATTTATACTGGGTGTATGTTTGATGTACCTACTTATTTACATGTCATCTTCCCTATTAGAATAAAAGCTCCTTGAAGTCAAGGACTGATTTTGTTTGTTTGTATGTCCAATACTTAATAATGCTTGATATATAGTAAGTACTTAATAAATGTTTGTTGATTGATTGATCACTATCAAATAAAGAATATTATATTTGAAAACAAAAGATAAGATGCTCAAAGGTATAGTAAAAAAAACTCCCCCAATTAGCCTCATAGGCACAAATATTACCCAGAGACATAATTGCCATAAATGTAATGGATCATTGAACTGCATTATTAAAGCAAGTAAAATCTAGGCGAGTCACTGACTTTTTTAATGAGCAAAATGTTGGGAAGAGAATTCGAATAACCAAAGTTCCTCCCCCCTTCTCCATTATGACATAGCCACCAAGCACAGTCCCAGGAACATTTCATTAAGCAAAGTACTAAATATCATACTCCCTTCTCAAGGTACCACCACCCCCGTCAGGTCCAGCCTTGTTAGGTCTATGAGCATTTTCTAGCACCCCCACACTCATGCCCACACAGAACTCCATTGTGTTCATCTGAAAATTCCAAGGCTCCAGGCCAAAATTGACAAAAGAATGTTTGAACATGATTAATGCTATCAAGTTGGGGGAGAGAGGGGTTAATGGTAGAAACCACATCTCCAATAACAGAGTGGGGAGGGGAATAAATCTAAAGGAAAAATTAGAGAGATGTGGTTCAGTAAGTTAGAGCAAGAGGGAAAGGGTGAGAAACACTAATTCAAATCCCAATTCAAAAAATATTTTTTAAGAACATATCATGTATGTAAGAAAAAGGAATTAATCATATGGATCACTAGTCTAGTATGGGGCATAATACACTATTAATGGGGATCTTCAGGGTTTGTAATATCTGAAGGAGCTCTCTCTTTGCCAAAAGTACAGAGACTAATAATTTGTTGACTTGCTCTTATTCATCATTTCATCTTTCAAAAGCTGAAGGAAGCAGCAAGGGGAAAGTCTATTCTGCTTCTGATACTTATTAACAAAGAATTCCAGGATGGAAATTAGGAGAAGTTCCATCTAGGAAGTCATAAAAGAGGTGAGGAAAGCTGGTTGTAGTTTGACATGAAACTTAGATTTTTGAAGAGCAAGTTTCAAAAAATTCAATCAACCAAAAACATTTAGTAAGCACCTTTGGGCAGTTAAGTGGCAAAGCAGATAGAGTACTGGGCCTCGAGTCAGGAAGACTCAGATTCCTGAGTCCAAATCTGGTTTTAGACATTTACTTGCTATGTGACTGTGGGCAAGTCACTTCACCCTGTTTGCCTCAGTTTCCTCATTTGTAAAATGAGTTGGAGAAGGAAATGGCCAACCACTCCAGTATCCTTGCCAGGAAAAATGCCAAATGGGGTCACAAAGAGTTGGATACAATTAAAATGACTGAACAACAACCAAAGCATCTATTAATGTGCCAGGCACTATACTAAGAACTATGGATACAAAAAGAGGTGAAATCCCTGCCTTCAAGGAGATAATATTTCAGTAGCTCAAATTCCACATAGGAAATAAAGCCAAAGATAGGAAGCATTAAAGAAAGAAATTCTATTTTTATTAAAGCTTTTTTATTTTCAAAACATATGCATAGATAATTTTCAACATTCACTTTTGCAAAACCTTTGTGTTCCAAAATTTTCCTCCCCTCCTCCTATCCCTTCCCTTAGACAACAATAATCCAATATATATATTAAACATGTGCAATTCTTCTATATATATATTTCCACATTTATCATGCTGCACAAAAAAAAATCAGATCAAAAAGGGAAAGCATGAGAAAGAAAACAAAATGTAAGAAAACAACAACAAAAAAGTGAAAATACTATGTTGTGATCCGCACTCAGTCCCCACCATCCTATCTATGAGTGCTGATGGCTCTCTCCATCAGAAGACCATTGGAATTGGCTCTATTCACCTTGCTATTGAAAAGAACCATGACCATCAGAATTGATCATTGTATAATCTTGTTTTTGCTGTGTACAATGTTCTCCTGGTTCTACTTACTGCACTTAGCATCAGTTCATGTAAGTCTCTCCAGGACTTTCTGAAATCATTCTGCTGATTATTTCTGATAGACAATAATATTCCATTACATTCATATACCATAACTTATTCAGCCATTCTCCAACTGATGGGCAGTTTTTAGTTCCTCACCATTACAAAAAGGACTGTTACAACCATTTTTGTAAATATGGATCCTTTTCCTTTTTTGTTATCTCTTTGGTATATAGACTCAGTAAAGACACTGCTGGATCAAAAAGTATGCACAGTTTAATAACTTTGGGCATAGTAAAGAAATAAATTCTAAAGGCCCAAAAGATAGTTTAATACTTTAAATTATTATTATTATTAAATTATTATTTAAATTATTATTATTAAATCAAAATACTTTCAATACTTTAAAAAGATATTTATCTAAAGAAATTGTGAGATCCATGAGGAAAAGAATAATTTTTGCTATTATATCATGGAAAAAGAATACTGATTCTGGAGTCAGAAATATTGGTTATAATTCACCTCTGTCGCTTACTACCCAGGCAAAGCATTTCTACGCTATGCTATTTGCTTTCCTAATTTTTTATTCACTTTCTTTACTGATCCTCTTGGGTCTTTTTATTCCTGGAAGTCAGATCCAGGGCTCTACTGGAATGTCTAGCATGTTTATACCAGGAATCATAAGATTCTAAATGGGTTTTTAACTTCCTTTCATATAATGGACCTCTTTGGTAATCTGATAAAACCTATGAATTCCTTTTAAGAATGAAAATTTTAAAAGTAATTAAAAGAAGTACTAAATTTTAGTTACAGCCTAGGGAAACTAAAGTTGCCATTAAAAAATCTGATTTCAAGAAGTACCTGATTTCTACATGATTTCTATCCATAAACCCATTGGGATCTTGAATTCAAGTTAAGAAAATATAAAACTCACATTTAGAGCTGAAAGGTACTTTATAGATGATGAATAAATGAATAAATAAACCCATATCTTTCACAAAACACTGAATGTTGTCATATGTAATGAATAAGTTCAATCAATTTGCTTTCTTTCTAAATCTATGATCACATCATCTTTTTGTTGTAACGTAATAGAAGAATGGATTTGGAGTCAGCTCCATTGGGATCAAGCTCTAACTATGTCTTGGACTAGTTGTGTGACTCTGGGAGAGTCACAACTGTCCTGAATCTTATCTTCCTCATATGCAAAATAAGATAATCTAGGTTCTTTTCCAATGTAAACATGCTATGTTCAGCCTCTAATAGTCTTTGTTCTGTATCCCAAGTTCCTACTTGTAACATTCCATTTCTTAGATTTTAAGGCCCCTTAGAATGTTTAAACTATATTGGATTGATTGTTGTCTTGGGAAGGGGATAGGTGGGGAACGAGGTAGAAAAAAGTGCAAAGGTGAATGATGAAACTATCTTTGCATGTATTTGGAAAAATAAAATGCTATTAAAATTTTAAAAAAGAAAATTGAAATATTTCTCCAATTTTGTAGAGATTCATTTTTCCCCATAATCTTTTCAATATTACTAACAGTGCCTCAACAATTGCATCTGCCAATTCTTTCAAATCAAAGGATGTAGTTCATCTAGGTCAGGGAACTTGAATTTAGCAAAGAGAACTGGGTGCTCTTATGAAAGTCTTATTTAATTTAGGTGACAACTTTCTCTCTTGATCAATTTTGTTGTATCATGTTCATTCCAAAGATCATTCTCCTTTATAGAAAAAAAAGGAGTTCTGCCTTCTCTTTATTGTCAGTTATCATTGTGCCATCCACACCAAAGAACTTTCCACTTATTTGATCTTTTTTTCTTACAATATAACTGAGGGAAAAAAAAAACATTTTTTTGGTTTGCTTTCCATAACCTGCCTGAACAATTTCTTCAGAGCTTCCATATTCTTTACACTATTATTAAGGATCATACATACTCAGCGTAATCATTCTAACCCTCACTTCCATCCTTTGTATGATTTTTTAATCTAGTTTGGTTGCTGGATTGCTGTGTTTCCACATTGGCCTTCAGATAAATGGCATTTTCCTTCCTTACTGAAATTACTTCTCTCTATTTCTTCAGAATTTTGTTCTTGAGCATCCTATATTTTCCGGACTGGCTTTCCATTGTAGAATTTCAATTCACTGGAGCCTGTTTCTTCTTTTTCTTCTTAATACTTTGACATCTTCCTCCACAAAATCATTTTGGAGGTCACTATGCAAATTGTTCTCCTGCTTCTGATTAATTTGTTCTCTACATCAATTCATACAAATTTACTCAGATGTGATATTCCACATTATATTATCTACCTGAGTTTTTTGCATTCTTATTTGTGTTACCAGTGCTACTCAGATCTAACATCCTATATTCTAAAGTCCCTTCAAAATTTGGTTATATTTTTCCTATATCTAAGTTCTCTTCTAGCTCTAACATTCTATGTTTTAGTCCTAAATCCCTTCCTACATAGAACAATCAATGTCCAATTTCTCTTGTATCTAACTATATGTAGTTTAAAGGTCATTTCAACTCTGAATTTCCATGTTCTGAGGCTTCTTCCAAAGCTAACTTTCTGATTCTATGGTTCATATTCTTTAAGAGTCCTAGCATTTTATCTTCTAAGTTCTTGGCTCCCTTTCAGCTCTGCCAGTCCCAATTTAATATTACAATATTCCTTTAAACTCCAGAATTTTATCTTCTATATCTATGTTAAAAATCTTCTTTTCTTTTTTTCTGAGAAGGGACAGAATTGTCCCTTCCAGTATTCCCTCACCCCTATCCCACCATAAGCATTAGGTGAAAGCATCCTCAGTACATAGCTTCAATCTGGAAAATCCACACACTGACCACATATATTCCACTTAACTCTATCTTTTTCTCTGTCTCTCTGTCTCTTTGTGTCTCTCTGGCTCTGCCTCTTTTTTGCTATATACACATATGTATATATATATATATATATATATATATATGTGTGTGTGTGTGTGTGTGTGTGTGTGTGTGTGTGTGTGTGTAGTCACATATACAATATATATATATTTTTTTTTTTTTTTGAACTGTGATTCTTTGAGGCTCTGACTTTCTATGGTTCTTTCCAATCCTGATAGTTATGAACAATCATCCCAAAGACAAATGCTTAATGAACTATACAAGTTTATTGACAGTGCCTTCTTTGTAACCTCCTAAATTAGATGGAAAAGCTTGTCTAGACCAGCTAGTGATAACTCTCTGGGAAGGCTATCCAAGAATCCCTGTGTGCAGATCATGCTGATAAAATCTTCCACAATCTCCCTCTGTTTGAGGGTTTGTCTATTCATGAAACACAGAGTTCTCCTCTCTAGACTAAGGTTGTTTGTCTCATTTTCAGTTGTTAAGAAGCTGGAAACTCTCCGAGGCTAGTTTTAATTCAGGAAACACCTGCTTCTGAGCTCTCTGGGAATACCAGGCTAGCAAGTCTGGTGCCATGTTGCAGACGTGGCTTTGGACTCTAACATTGACCCTTTATTTTCCTGTCTGGTGCTATGAAGAAAATAGGCAACCAGACCTCTCTAAGTGTTCTTTAAAATCTACTACTCAACTTTGTGCCCTTGATCCTGTTCCATCTTTCTTCCAGGTGCTTACTCCTTAAATCTTCTGCTCTCACTCTTTCCCATGCTCCATGGCTCCTTCAATCTTGGCTCCTTCCTGAGCTTCCTGAAAATATGTCCGGAGCTCTCTCATCCTTCAGGAATCTTTCACTTAACTTCACATCCCTTCAAGTGATTACTTCTGTCTCCCTTCTCTCTTGCAGCCAAATAGCTAGAAAAAATCTCATTGTCACCTCATCTTTATATCCTTGAATTCACATATCACCAGATTATAACCTAGCTTCTGACTGCATCATTCCACAAAAATTACTTTTTTTAAGGTCACCAACAAACTTTTAATTTTTGCTTTTTTGGTTTAACTCTCTCTGAAGGCTTTGCTTAACAGTATCCTGAATATTTGATGCTCCCTTGACTTTTCTTATACTTCTTTCTTCTGGCTCTTCTCTTACCTCTCTGACCCTTTATTTTCTTTTTTTTTTCTTCTTCTTTTTTGTGTGATGCACTTGGGGTTAAAGTGACTCATCCAGAGTCACACAGCTAGTAAGGATCTAAGGCTAGATTTGACCCCAGGGCCTCCTGATTCCAGGACCAGTGCTCCATCCACTGTGCCACCTAACTTCTCCCCTTCCTTTTTTTCTGACCATTTCTTTTCAATGTCTTTTTATAGATCACAATCCATGGCCTGAATCCTAATTATGCATATTCCTTGAAATTCCATCCTGGCCCATCTTTGCTTCCCTTCTTTCAATATATTCTTTTTCAGTGATTTCTTCAGTTTCCATGACTTCCCTTTTAAGTTTTGACATTAGCTCATTGTGTGACTTCCTCTCTAAATTTCAGCTTATTCCTCTGTCAAAGGGAGGTGGTAAAACTTGCCCTCTATTCTTCACAGAATTGCTGGGAAGATTCAAAAATATAATGTTTTCAAGAATAGTGTAATCATACAGCGTCATGTTCATGTCAGAAGTTATTTACATTATAAGATAGGACCACTGGTCCAGATATGGATGAGCCAACTTCAACGACTGTCTGGCTCCACATCATCATTTTACAGGTAAAGAAATTGAGATGTAGAGAGGTTTAAGAAATGAATTACTCCTGCTTACTTACAAATAATTTCTCAGACACTTAGGGATCAGGCTGTGTCTGAGATGTGATTGGAACCCAGCTTCTCTAACCACAAGAGCTCCTTCCATTGCCTTCATAAAAATGCCATTGCTTTAGAGATCTGCCCAACAGGAAAAAATGCCAACTGCTGAAGCACAGGGGATGTGGGGCTGAACCATCAGGCTGTTCTTGTGGCAGCTGGATTCATTTGGAACAGAGCTTTATCATTGAACCATATGGCTAGATCATTTGACTCCAGGCAGGATCACTTTCTGTAATGACATTTTAGTATGGAGCTGAGTAGCTGGGCTGGCACAGGACTTGGCTCTGCAGGGTACATATAAAATCATCACCCTCTGGAGGGGGAAAAGGTGCATCCTCATTACTTCAGGGCAAGGAAATGGAATGTGTGTTTTAGTCCTTTGTTCAGCAAATTCCACTAACATTCCAGAGCATTTGGAACTGGAACTGGCCTTAGAGATCCCGATGTCAAGTACTCTCATTTTATAGGTGAGGAAATAGAGATGGCCTCTCCCCATCTCCAAAGGCTCAGCAAGCTGGGTGGTAAGAGTCACAATTTGTATTCAATCTATCTGACTCTAAACCCACAGCTCTTTCCATACCAATAAGAAAAAATGCTTGGGCTTCTCTGACTAGTAATGTGGGAAGGCAAAGAAAAATAATGATATGGCCACTGACCCTGAAGAAATGAGGGAAATTAAAGACTCGTAAGGCTTTACCGTTTTTATATTCCTTCAATACTTCAAAGACTAATGATTATGTAGTCGTTTCCACCAATGAATATCTCAGGAATACACACACACACACACACACACACACACACACACACACACACACAAACTCCAGCAACAAAAGCAACACAAAACAACCTTGGTTTGGAGCCAAACTTCTGTGATTGAATATCACAGCTTGAGAGTGGCAAGTGACCAGCCATGTGGTAAGATTGGGGGCTTAAGTTTTTTTTTTCATTGTCTAGACTTAAGAAAAATATGGAGAAAATGCTGATGATACAGAATAAAATTACAAGTATGTTAAGCATACATTGGGAGGGGGGAAGAGGGAGAGAAGAGATAGTTGTTAAACGTTTACCAATATATCTCTGCCTACGTTAATACACTTTACCCTCTGGGAGAGTCTTCCTTCAATGTGCTTTGCCTGTCCTTTTCCCTCTCCCTGTCCCTCTCTCCCTCCCTCCCTCCTTCTCTCTCTCTCTCTCTCTCTCTCTCTCTCTCTCTCTCTCTCTCTCTCTCTCTCTCTCTCTCTCTCTCTCTCCCTCTCTATCCTTCTCCTCCCTCCTTCCCCTCTCTCTCTTTCTCCATCTCTCTCTCACTATCTATCTCCCTTTTTACTCCCCCCTCTATCTCTGACTACATCTGTCTCTGTCTCTCCCTCTCTGTCTCTCTCCATTTCTATCTCTGGTGTGTCTCTCTCTCTGTCTTGCTCTCATTGTCTTCTCTCTATTCTCACTGACCATCTCTATCTCTGCCTTCCTTTCTCTCTCTCTCCCTGCCCTCCCCTGTGTCCTCTCTTTTTCTTTTCTTTTTGTTTTCTCTTCTATTTTCTTTTCTTTCTCTCTCTTCCCTTCCAAACCAATGTGCTTTCTCTCCAGAGTCCTAGCTCCTTCCCTCCTTCCATTATAAAATCTTTTAAAATTCTATTTTATTCTATAAATTCTTTAAATTCTATTCTATTTAAAATAAGTGGTATGCAAACCTCCTAAGAAAGGTCAGAACCAGATTAAAATGAAATTGAAAAATATTTAACTACAAAATAAAAATGCAATACAACATTGATAATGTTAATTTGTAGTTTTCCTTCCTTCTTTTTTTTTCCCTGAGGCAATTGGAATTAAGTGACTTGCCCAGAGTCATACAGCCAGAAAGAGTTAAGAGTCTGAAGCTAGATTTGAACTCCAGGGCTGATGCTCTATGTAGTTTACCGAGTCAAAATGCAGCTCAGAGGGAGTAATTTTTATTAGAGCTCACACTTCTGTGCTAAAGGACTCAGGACCCTTTAAGGGATCTATGAGGTCAAAATAATTTTAATAATAATTCAAAAATGTTATTTGTGTATTAAAATATTCCTTTCTAACTATATACCTAAATTTAAAGTAATTATATACATATATGTATGTATATATATGTATATATATATAAAATTTTAGTTGAATATAATTCAACTAAAACAAACATATTTTGTCACTTCTGACCTAGACCCACCAAACAAATAGGGAAGATCTCAAAAGGTGAAAGGATAGATCATAAGTTCAGAAAATGTAGAACTAGAAGAAATAGTTGATACCATTTAGTCCCAATTTTATAGAAGGAAATTAAGGATCAAAGAGGTGAAATATTTTCCCCAATATCACAAAATAAATAACAGAACCAGAATGGGGTCCCACAGGGTCAAGGTCCAAACCACCATATTCAGGTCATAGTGATTACCAAACGTGGGACACAGAACTATCTCATTGTTTGAGTGAGTTTAAGACTTTTCCACCAGGGATACACAGAACACAGAGGGAAACAGAGACACATGGGGAAAGCCCAACAGACATTTAGACATCATTCTTCAGCTATGACATGAGAGTCTTTTCAAGGAATACTGACTCAGAGACCTGAACTCATTGTGCTACCATGATCTATGTACAGTTCAAGCTGTCTATGCATGATTCTATCATCCATCAGTCTGATATCTCCCCCATTAATTTCTATACCACTTCACAGCAGTATTGCATAGTCAAATACTTAATCTAATAACATCTCCTATAATTTTTTTGTGGAGTTGACCCATAGTCATTATTTTTACTTTTATTCTCTGCCTAGCCCATTTGATTATACCAACACTAATGTTTAAAAAAAAAAACAGAGCCTGCTTTCTCTTAAAAGATAGTCATTTCAATGTTCAGAGATTGTGTACCAATTTCAAGAGGACAGAAAACTAGAACTGAAGATGTGTCGAAAATTTGAATGAGTTCCTTCAGGAAATATGATTTCCCATCTCTGGAGGTCTCCAGGGCAATCAAAAAAAAAACATGGGAAGGATTCATATTGGTAAAGTTTGGACTAAATGACCTTTGAGATCTCAATTCTGAGATGCCAGGGTTCTAAGACTTTTCTGAGTCGACTTAATTTCATCTCCTTGAATATCCATTTCCAATTTTAGAAGAGATATTTTAGGGCTATTATGTAACAGTATAACAGGAACTTGACCCTGGGCAAATTTCATTCATTGTAGCCTTTCCTGCCATCCCTAAAATCACACAGAATCTTGTATTGATAGCAGCCCTGGATTAATGTGATCAAAAGACCTATTTTCTGCCTAGAAAATGAATTTCCCCTTTTGAAAATGAAGTTTCTTTACAAGATGGATTATCATGTCAGGAGGTTGAAAACACAATTAATTTTACACAGAATGAAGCCTACAGTTTCTCTAGAAAGGGATGGGGATTACTCAAACTAGAGAAGAGAAGGTTGAAAAGGCAGTTTAATAATCACAGTTTCCAAAGACAAGACAGACCACTTCACAGTGGGTAGACTGAGGTTTCCATGTTAAAATGGTATTCTACGAGAGATGGGGTAACAAAGCACCTCTCTGCCCCATTTCTGGGGATGAGGGGACCTCTACCATTAGATATTTTTTCCTTTGGGAAATGTAACATTACCTAGAATATCATACACAAACACTGTGTTTCATGTGTGGGATATAATCTCTCTCGTTCTCTTCCAACTTCTTTATCTTGTCCATTCTTCTCTCTACCTTCAAGACTCAGTTCAAATACCATTAACTCCATGACACTTTCCCTGATTACTCCAGCTGAAAGTAACCTTTGCCTCCTCAGATTCTATTTCTACTTTGCCTATAGCACACAATAGATCCTGAATTAGAGGGGACCTAAGAGACAATCTGCATACCTAAGTGACATAGTGGACAAAGTGCTGGATCTAGAGACAGGAAGACTCATTTCCATGAGTTCAAATCCAGTCTGACACTTATTAGCTGTGTCACCCTGAACAAGTCACTTAACCTTGTTGACTTGGTTTCTTTATCTATAAATGAATTGGAGAAGAAAACAACAAACTTCTCAAGTATCTCTTCCAAAATATCTCTAAAAGAGATCCTAAAAAGTCAGATAGAACTGAAAAACAACTCAATAAAAAGGAGATTATCTAGTCTAAATCCCTTCCCTTTTGTTCCTAATGATGATGATGATGATGATGATGATGATGGTAGCCTTCCCTCACTTTAATCCGATTACTTGCACATTATGGCATTATCTCCCTGATGTCATAGTCCCCTTCCAGAAAGAAGGACAAAGAACAACAATAATAGCCAATATTTATAGTGTCTTAAGGTTGACAGAAAACTTTACATAGATTACTTCATTTGATCATACAACAACCCAATGAATCAAATCTTATTATTGATCTCATTTTAAAGATAAGGAAACAGAAGCTACAAAAGATTAAGTGAGGTCTGCTCTGGGTAATACAGCTAGTAAGTGTTAGACACATTTATCCAGGTCTTTCTATCCCAAAGTTTAATATTTTCTCAGAGCTGTCCTAAGACATTTTCCTATATTTATTCATCTGCCCTATTCCTAGAATGGAAGCTTCTTGAGGATGTAAGCTCCTTCTTTTCTGTCTCTGCCATTCCTCAGCATCCAACACAAGACTCCATACATAATTTTTTTGTGTGTATGTGTATATCCGTATATATGTGGGAATATATACATTTACATATATTTGTAATATACACATGCATGTGTACATACATATGTATGTATCTAAGAGAGAATTTAAAATATAAAGCAATAGATTTTCACTTCAAGAAAACATATAACAAATACTACATGTTGTGTTCAGAGCTATCCATCTTTTTTTTTTTTTTTTTTTGGCTTCCTTGTAGATTTTCTTTTGTTCTCTGCTATGCACTTTTTACTTTATTACTTTTCCCCCCTTCTTTCTCCCCTTTCTCTAAGAAGGCTATAATTAAATATGAATATTATATATCCATTCATATATATATGCATACCTGTATATCTATACCAACTCATACACACACACATATTCACAAGCATCTCTGTAAGACTGTACTCTGCTTGTTTGTCGTCTGTTTCTCTGAAGGTGGATATCTTTCTTCCTAACTCCAAATTTTTCCATTTTTTTCCTAAATCTACCAACTCAAAATGTCCTACACCACAGAAATATTCCAATATTATATTTCTAGTTATTTAAAATGACCTAAAACAAGATTGATTATAACAGTAGACATATAGTGTAGTTTCCCTATTTTTTTTCTTTTGAATAAATCTATTTTAGCTTTAACTTTGTCTGAGATCATGATTACTATCCCTGGAGGAATTTTTAACCCATAAAAAGAAACAATCAGGGTCGTAAAGGAAACCAGTTAGATAGCAAAAGATATCAATTAAAACAACAACAACAAATTCATGGACTCCGATTAAGAACCTCTCTTCTAATGATATCTTTTATTGTCACTCAGACATTTCAGTTGTCTTCAACTCTTTGTGACCATATTTGAGTTTCTCCTAACAAAAATACTGGAATAATTTGCTCCTTTTTTCTCTAGCTCTTTTACATATGAAACAACCGAAAGAAACAGGGTTAAGTGACTTGTCCACAGTCACATAGCTAGGAAGTTTCTAAAGTCAGATTTGGATTCATGAAGATGAGACTTCTTATCTCCAGGCTCTCCTAAACTATCTTCTAAAGATAGCTAGTATACACCTATTTTTTTATTATTTCTCCCATTGAGAATATAAGTTCCTTGAGGACAGGGATTATTTATGCTTTGCTTATATCTGGTGCTTAGTGAAATATCTGGCATATAATATGAAATTTATAAATGATTGTTGAATACATCAGAGTCAAATACAGATCCCTGGGACACCCCCTCTAAATCCTTCCTAACTGACAGCAAAACATTAATGATTTTCAGCTATTCAAGCAGTTCCAAAGCCACTTTACTACGCTATTGTCTAGCTGTCTCCACCTAATCGATAAGAATAGCATGAAACATTTAGTCTAATACTTTACTAATATTTAGAAAAACTATTTATAGAACTCTGAATTATAATATATAATAATTATGTAATAATTATTATTATAATATAAGTCTGTCAAAAAAGTAAATTAATTTGGCCTCATGAAGTTGTTCTTGATGAAGTCATAATTGACTTTTGGTGATCATCCTTCCTTTTCAAGATATTAGCTAATTCTCTTTAATAACAGAATTCTAAAATATTGCCAGAAGTAAACATCAAGTTCCTTGGCTTAAACTTAGCTGATGCTACTCTACCTTCATTTTAGTATCAAGATAGTATTTGCCCTTCTTCAATCATGCTCTCTCTCGTTCACTCACCATGATTTTTCAAAGACTGTGGATTAGGGCTCTTAATCATATCCTGCAGAACTTTCAGAATTCTAGGATGTAGTTTATTTGAGTCTGCCATTTTGAACTCACCAGATGTTCTCTTCTTTATTTCTTTAGTCATTTTGTATTTCTACTTTTTACTGGCCATTATTATTTTCTTCCCTAAAGTCCAAAAGTTACTCATTCTCCTTGGCAATAATAATAATAATAAAAGAATAGTAGAATTTAGTAGCTCTGATTTCTCTCATCATCCTACCCATCTATAAAAATAGTGGTCTTATCCCTTTTTTAAATTTTCCTTTTTCTCCTCTCTCAGCATTTTAAAATCCTTTTAGTTATTCTTAGCTTTCCTTGCCAGTCTGAGCTCAGCCTGAGCCTGAGCTTTTGTACTCTTGACACTATTCTTAGAAGAATCTGCCACACTTTTGGATTCATCCAACATTACCTCTTTTTGCTTCCATCTTATAGACATGTCATTTTAAAAATTGAAGTTGATCGATGAGTCTCCAGTGTACCTACACTGGTTTCATTAAAAACTCCCACTTTTCTTTCCCACCAGAGTTGTTTCTCTAGGCTTAATTCTTGAACACTTCCCTGCTACCCCCTTCTTCTCTTCCTCTTTTTCTACTCTGGGCCTAGTTCATTGTCCAGTTTTATTATGTGTCTGAGATTTCATATATATATATATATGAAATGTGAAAAAACCTCTATATATATATAGAGAGAGAGAGAGAAAGAGAGGAGAGAGAGAGAGAGAGAGAGAGAGAGAGAGAGAGAGAGAGAGAGAGAGAGAGAGAGAGATGTTCTAAAGGGTATACATTTATATGCATTTTGAAATATGGGCAATAGACATTCTTCATTCATTTGGTCTTTTTTGGTGAAAAGGTCAAACTCCTTTGAGTTAAGGCCAAGAGATCCAACTTTTTAAAATCTGCTCTCCTCAAACCTAGAGTGGATACCAGAATTTGCTGACTTCTCCATCACAAATTCTTCCTTAAATATTTCCATCATCTCTACACCAGTAAAAAAAAAAGTTCAGAAGCAATTCATCTATGTCTCATTATACTGTATGACTCTTGGCCAAGTTTTACTTAAAGTTTACCATATGACCTCACTCAACATGCGAGAAGTCTTTCTCACACTACTCTGGCCATTCATTTAGCATCCCTCAAACTCTCACCACATGGAAAGCCACCTTAGCCATTATTTCAGTCATATAATTTCTTAATGGCATTCCTTACTCCTGTGCTTTGGAGTTTTTGGTCCACTCTGTGTTTCATCCTACTCACATTTATTATGCTTCTTTTCATTGACCTCTTGAATTAAGAATGTTTATCTTTAGGTCTTCCGAGGCAGTTATATCCAGGTCTTGCGATATAGAAACATAAGTAAAAATTATTTTCAATGATCAGCAGGATGATTTCAGAAAGGTTTGGGGAGACTTATGTTAACTGTTGCTAAATAAAATGAGCAGAACTAGGAGCCATCATACATAGCAACAGCAAGATTATATGATGGTTAGTTCTGATGGACGTGGCTCTTTTCAATAATGACATGATTCAAGTCAGTTCTAATAGACTTGTCATGAAGAGAGCCAATTGCATCCAGAGAGAGGACTGTAGTTATTGAATGTGGATCACAGCATAGAATTTTTCCCTTTTTGTTGTAGTGTGTTTGCTTTTTTCTTTCTTTCTCATTTTCCCCCTTTGATCTGTTTTTTTTTTTGTCCAACATGATGAATGTGGAAATAAGTATAAAGAAATTGCACATGTTTAACCTATATTAGATTACTTGGTGCCTAGAGAAAGGGATAGGAAGACGAAAAGGAGAAAAATTTGGAACACAAGGTTTTTCAAGGATGAATGATGAAAACTATCCTTGCATGTATTTTGAAAATAAAAAGCTATTATTAAAAATTGTTGAAAAGGAATGGAAAGTATCATCACTCAAAGTGTTTTTCAATTTCCTGAAAATAATTCAACTTGCTTTCCTTTTTAACTCCAAGTGAAACTCACTGTCCATCTGTGCTGTCTATCTCAGATAGACATATTGTTGAATAAGTTCTGTTGTGTGAACATTCAGATGCATGTTAAAATCTGAGCAAGAAAGATCACTTTCATCCATTTGGTTTTTCTCATATGATTGTGCAAACCAAACTCCTTTCAGTCATTATAAATCTCTTCCAAGAAATTCTTAACATCTCACATTTTAGCTCAATGGAAGGAAAATCTTTCTAACAAATAAAGATGTTTTACAGAAAACACTTACATGAACTGAGTCAAAGTGAAGTGAGGAGAACCAGAAATAGCCATATTATAAGATGATCAACTGTGAGTGACATACTATTCTCAGCAATACAAAAATTCAAAAAAATTCTCTTAGACTACTTCTGAAAAAATGATATCCTTTCAGAAAAAGAAGTCAAAAAGTCTGAATAAAGATTGAAGAATACTTATTTTTATTTTTAAAAAGATTTTTTAGAATGAGATCATAAATAGATTAGAGGAACAGAGAATAGTCTACCTATCAGACCTGTGGAGGAGGAAGGAATTTATGACCAGAGGAGAATTAGAGATCATTATTGATCACAAAATAGAAGATTTTGATTACATCAAACTACAAAGTTTCTGTACAAACAATACTAATGCAAACAAGATTAGAAGGGAAGTAACAAATTGGGAAAATATTTTTAAAAGTAAAGGTTCTGACAAAGGTCTCATTTCCAAAATATATAGAGAACTGACCCTGATTTATAGGAAACCAAACCATTCTCCAATTGATAAATGGTCAAGGGATATGAACAGACAATTCTCAGATGATGAAATTGAAACTATTTCCACTCATATGAAAGAGTGTTCCAAATCACTACTGATCAGAGAAATGCAAATTAAGACAACTCTGAGATACCACTACACACCTGTCAGATTGGCTAAGATGACAGGAACAAATAATAATGAATGTTGGAGGGGATGTGGGAAAACTGGGACAGTAATGGATTGTTGGTGGAGTTGTGAAAGAATCCGGCTATTCTGGAGAGCACTTTGGAACTATGCCCAAAAAGTTATCAAACTGTGCATACCCTTTGATCCAGCAGTGCTACTACTGGACTTATATTCCAAAGAAATACTGAGGAGGGGAAAGGGACCTGTATGTGCCAAAATGTTTGTGGCAGCTCTTTTTGTTGTTGCTAGAAACTGGAAGTTGAATGGATGCCCATCAATTGGAAAATGGTTGGGTAAATTGTGGTATATGAAGGTTATGGAATATTATTGTTCTATAAGAAATGACCAGAAGGAGGAATACAGAGAGGCTTGGAGAGACTTAAATCAACTGTTGCTGAGTGAAATGAGCAGAACCAGAAGATCACTATACACTTCAACAACAATACTGTATGAGGATATATTCTGATGGAAGTGGAAATCTTCAACATAAAGAAGAACCAACTCACTTCCAGTTGATCAATGATGGACAGAAATAACTACACCCAGAGAAGGAACACTGGGAAGTGAATGTAAATTGTTAGCACTACTGTCTATCTACCCAGGTTACTTATACCTTCGGAAGCTAATACTTAATGTGCAACAAGAAAATGGTATTTACACACATGTATTGTATCTAGGTTATATTGTAACACATGTAAAATGTATGGGATTACCTGCCATTGGGGGGAGGGAATAGAGGGAGGGGGGGATAATTTGGAAAAATGAATAAAAAAAAAGATGTTTTAGAAATTAACAAGTTATGTCACATTTCTTATTATTGGGAACATTTAAGAAAAACTGAATAATCACCTCACAGTATCATAGAATCACAGAATGTCAGAATTAAAAAGAATTTCTGAGGTTATTTGTCCTTTAATTTATTTTTTTTCTCCTGAGGCTGGGGTTAAGTGACTTGCCCAGGGTCACACAGCTAGGAAGTGTTAAGTGTCTGAGACCAGATTTGAACTCAGGTCCTCCTGAATTCAGGGCTAGTGCTCTCTATCTACTGCACCACCTAGCTGCCCCCTGTCTTTTAACTTAGGAATTCCAGTGAGGAACCAACTGCCTCTCATTTCATTTGTGAGTAGTACTAATTGTAAGGAAATTGTTGGGTACTTTTTTTTTTTCTTACGTCATCCCTAAATTTACCATGTCCACAATTATCCCTACTTACATCCTCTGGGTCCAAGAAGATGAAGTGTAATTTCCCTGCCATATTATAGGGCTGCAAATACTTAGGGCAAGAAGATCATAGATTTGGGATTCTTATAGACTTGAAACAGCAACTTCCTCTCTTTATGAACAACAAAAAAGAAATATAGGGAAACTATGAGTGACCTGTCTACACCCCTCCATCCCTACCCCCACACCCATATAATACATATAGAACATATATACGCACAAACATATGTATATATCTATATGTGTAGACACACATATATAAACATGTGTACACAATATACATATGTATGTATTGCACACATAAATATCTATATAGACACACACACACTGACATATGTGTACATATATACATACATAATCATATGTACTGCATATACACTACATATGTACTACATATATGTACTACTATATATGTACTACATATATATGTAGATTGATGATATATAGGTTTATATGTGTGTATGTATATGTTAGAGCCACATATTCTCTAACTCCAAACCTAACACTCTCTGAACAACTTCCTCTGAAGACAGACATAGTGCCCAATTTTCTAAGTCTTCTCTGGGCATCCTCCATTCCTTTGGCCAATCTGTTATTCATAGATTCAATGACTGTAAAAGCCTCTAATTCTTTGACTGTGAAGTATGGGATCCCGTGACTCTAGGTAAAAATCCTAAGAAGAAATTAAATGAGCTTATTAAGACTTGTCCATTTCAATTCCCATAGTGGAAAGGGACTTGTTAGGGAAATATGGCAATTGTTACTTAAATATCTCACATATGGGGAAGACAGGTGGCTCAAAGCCCCTCGAAACCCTTGAAATCTACTCCTTTGGGGAGAAAAAATAGAAACAAGTTTTCAGGGACATGTACAGATAGCCAAGGTATTTTTTCCTGTTTTATAGACCTTACATCCCTCATAGAGTCATTATTAGCTCAGCTTTGTTCCAAGTAGCTGGGAACATATGAAAAATTCTCCGGTTTGCCTGAGGTTGAATGGCATCCTTTTTGACTACTTATTGTCCTTCAGCTTTTAATTTTCTTTAACCTGTGTCTGAACTTTTCAGAACACTGAACTCCCTCTGGGAGCAGCTTTCAGCTCACTCTCTAGGGCTTCCCAACTGGCTAAAGGGCAAAGAAATCACAGGGCCCAAGTCCCTCCTTCAGAGACAGCATCTTATTTTTTATTATAGCTTTTCATTGACAGAACATATGCATGAGTAATTTTTCTTTTTTTTTTTTTTTTAATTTTAATTTTATTTTATAATTATAACATTTTTTTGACAGTACATATGCATGGGTAATTTTTTACAACATTATCCCTTGCACTTACTTCTATTCAGATTTTTTCCCTTCCTCCCCCAACCCCCTCCCCCAGATGGCAAGCAGTCTTATATATGTTAAATATATTACAGTATATTCTAGATACAATATATGTGTGTAGAACCGAATTTTTTGTTGCACAGGAAGAATTGGATTCAGAAGGTAAAAATAACAGTTTACACTCATTTCCCAGTGTTCCTTTTCTGGATATAGCTGATTCTGTCCATCATTAATCAATTGGAATTGGATTAGCTCTTCTCTATGTTGAAGAAATCCACTTCCATCAGCATACATCCTCGTACAGTATCATTGTTGAAGTGTATAATGATCTTCTGGTTCTGCTCGTTTCACTCAGGATCAGTTGATGTAAGTCTCTCCAAGCCTCTCTGTATTTCTCCTGTTGGTCATTTCTTATAGAACAATAATATTCCATAACATTCATATACCATAGTTTACCCAACCATTCTCCAATTGATGGACATCCATTCATCTTCCAGCTTCTAGCCACTATGAAAAGGGCTGCCACAAACATTTTGGCACATACAGGTCCCTTTCCCTTCTTTAGTAGTTCCTTGGGGTATAAGCCCAGTAGTAGTATGGCTGGGTCAAAGGGTATGCACATTTTGATAACTTTTTGGGCATAATTCCAGATTGCTCTCCAGAATGGTTGGATTCTTTCACAACTCCACCAACAATGCATCAGTGTCCCAGTTTTCCCACACCCCCTCCAACATTCATCGTTATTTGTTCCTGCCATCTTAGCCAATCTGACAGGTGTGTAATGATACCTCAGAGTTGTCTTAATTTGCATTTCTCTGATCAATAGTGATTTGGAACACTCTTTCATATGAGTGGAAATAGTTTTAATTTCATCATCTGAAAATTGTCTGTTCATATCCTTTGACCATTTATCAATTGGAGAATGGCTTGATTTCTTATAAATTAAAGTCAATTCTCTGTATATTTTGGAGATGAGGCCTTTATCAGAACCTTTAACTGTAAAATTTTTTTCCCAATTTGTTACTTCCCTTCTAATCTTGTTTGCATTAGTTTTGTTTGTGCAGAAACTTTTTAATTTGGTGTAATCAAAATGATCTATTTTGTGATCAATAATGGTCTCTAGTTCTCCCTTGGACACAAACTCCTTCCTCCTCCACAAGTCTGAGAGGTAAACCATCCCATGTTCCTCCAATTTATTTATGATTTCATTCTTTATGCCTAAATCTTGGACCCATTTTGATCGTATCTTAGTATGTGGTGTTAAATGTGGGTCCATGCCTAGTTTCTGCCATACTAATTTCCAGTTTTCCCAGCAGTTTTTGTCAAATAATGAATTCTTATCCCAAAATTTGGGATCTTTGGGTTTGTCAAAGATTAGATTGCTATTTTTATGCACTATCTTGCCCTGTGCACCTAACCTATTCCACTGATCAACTATTCTATTTCTTAGCCAGTACCAAATGGTTTTGGTGACTGTTGCTTTATAATATAGCTTTAAATCAGGTACACTTAGACCACCTTCCTCTGACTTTTTTTTCATTAGTTCCCTTGCAATTCTCGACCTTTTATTCTTCCATATGAATTTTGTTGTTATTTTTTCTAGGTCATTAAAATAGTTTCTTGGAAGTCTGATTGGTATAGCACTAAATAAATAGATTAGTTTGGGGAGTATTGTCATCTTTATTATATTCGCTCGGCCTATCCAAGAACACTGAATGTCTTTCCAATTATTTAAATCTGACTTTATTTTTGTGGCAAGTGTTTTGTAATTTTGCTCATATAATTCCTGACTCTCCTTTGGTAGATATATTCCCAAATATTTGATACTATCGACTGTTATTTTGAATGGAATTTCTCTTTGTATCTCTTGCTGTTGGATTGTGTTGTTAATGTATAAAAATCCTGAGGATTTATGTGGATTTATTTTGTATCCTGCGACTTTGCTAAAATTCTGAATTATTTCTAATAGCTTTTTAGCAGAGTCTTTGGGGTTTTCTAAGTATACCATCATGTCATCTGCGAAAAGTGACAATTTGATTTCTTCATTTCCTACTCTAATTCCTTGGATCTCTTTCTCAGCTCTTATTGCCAAGGCTAGAGTTTCTAGTACTATATTGAATAGTAATGGTGATAGTGGGCAACCTTGTTTCACTCCTGATCTTACAGGGAAAGGTTCTAGTTTATCACCATTACATATGATGTTTACTGAAGGTTTTAAATATATGCTCCTTATTATTTTAAGGAATAGTCCATTTATTCCTATACTCTCAAGCGTTTTTAGTAGGAATGGATGTTGGATTTTATCAAATGCCTTTTCTGCATCTATTGAGATGATCATATGGTTTTTATTAATTTGATTATTAATATGGTCAATTATACTAATAGTTTTCCTAATATTAAACCAGCCCTGCATTCCTGGTATAAATCCCACTTGGTCATAGTGTATTATCCTGGGGATGACCTTCTGAAGTCTATTTGCTAATATCTTATTTAAGATTTTAGCATCAATATTCATTAAGGAAATTGGTCTATAGTTTTCTTTCTCAGTTTTCGATCTACCTGGTTTAGGTATCAGTACCATGTCTGTGTCATAGAAGGAATTTGGTAGGACTCCTTCAATCCCTATTTTTTCAAATAGTTTACATAGCATTGGAGTTAGTTGTTCTTTAAATGTTTGGTAGAATTCACCTGTAAATCCATCTGGTCCTGGGGACTTTTTCTTAGGAAGTTGGTTAATAGCTTGGTCTATTTCTTTTTCTGAGATGGGACTATTTAGACTACTTACTTCTTCCTCTGTTAATCTGGGCAAGCTATATTTTTGAAGGTATTCTTCCATTTCATTTAAGTTATCGAATTTATCGGCATAAAGTTGAGCGAAGTAGCTCCTAACTATTGTTCTAATTTCCTCTTCATTAGTGGTGAGTTCACCCTTTTCATTTTCAAGACTATCAATTTGCTTTTTCTCTTTCCTTTTTTTAATCAGGTTTACTAAGGGTTTGTCTATTTTGTTGGTTTTTTCATAAAACCAACTCTTAGTTTTATAAATTAATTCAATAGTTTTTTTACTTTCAATTTTATTAATCTCACCTTTTATTTTTTGAATTTCAAGTTTTGTGTTTGTCTGGGGGGTTTTAATTTGTTCCTTTTCTAGCAATTTGAGTTGTAAGCCCAATTCGTTGGCCCTCTCTTTCTCTATTTTATGCAAGTAGGCCTGTAGAGATATAAAACTTCCCCTTATTACTGCTTTGGCTGTATCCCACACATTTTGGTATGATGTCTCATTATTGTCATTTTCTTGGGTGAAGTTATTAATTATGTCTATGATTTGCTGTTTTACCCAATCATTCTTTAGTATAAGATTATTTAGTTTCCAATTATTTTTTGGTCTATTTTCCCCTGGCTTTTTATTAAATGTTATTTTGATTGCATTATGGTCTGAAAAGGATGCATTTACTATTTCTGCCTTACTGCATTTGATTTTGAGGTTTTTATGCCCTAGTATATGATCAATTTTTGTATAGGTTCCATGAACTGCTGAGAAGAAAGTATATTCCTTTCTGTCTCCATTTAGCTTTCGCCAAAGATCTATCATATCAAACTTTTCTAGTATTCTATTTACCTCTTTGACTTCTTTCTTATTTATTTTGTGGTTTGATTTATCTAATTCTGAGAGTGCAAGGTTGAGATCTCCCGCTATTATAGTTTTGCTATCTATTTCCTCTTGCAGCTCTCTTAATTTCTCTTTTAAGAATTTAGATGCTGCACCACTTGGTGCATACATGTTTAATATTGATACTGCTTCACTATTGATGCTTCCCTTTAGCAGGATATAATGCCCTTCCTTATCTCTTTTATTTAGATCAATTTTTGTTTTTGCTTGATCTGAGATGAGGATGGCTACTCCTGCTTTTTTGGTTTTGCCTGAAGCATAATAGATTCTGCTCCACCCTTTTACTTTTAGTTTGAATGTCTCATCCTGTTTCAGGTGTGTTTCCTGTAAACAACATATAGTAGGATTCTGACTTTTAATCCAGTCTGCTAACTGCTTCCTCTTTATGAGGCAGTTTGCCCCATTGACATTTATGATTAGAAGGACTAATTCTATATTGCTTGCCATCGTATTAACCCCTGCTTATGCTTTTCCCCTTCCCTTCCCTTTTACCCTCCTATCCAGTATTAAACTGGTGAACACCACTTGCTTTTCACAGCCCTCCCTTTTTAGGATCCCTCCCCCACCTTAAAGATCCTCCCCTTATTTTACCCTTTTCCTCGAAATTACTGTATTCCCTTCCCCTTAGCTTACTCCTTCCCTTTCACTTTTCAATGAAGTGGAAGAAGTTTCACCATAAATCGAATATGTCTATTGATACACTCTATGTTCATCTCCCTCCTTTCTTTCTCTCAGATATAATAGGTTACCTTTGCCTCTTCATGAGATGTAGTACCACCACTTTACACTTTTTTATGATATAATCTCCTTTCCACCTCTAGTTTCTAAGACAAATTGTACATATGTTCTTTACATATTTTTTTGACAGAAGTATAGTTCTCAAGATTTCTTTTTACCTTTTTAGAAATCTCTTGAGTTCTGTATTTGAAGATCAAACCTTTTATGTAGGTCTGATTTTTTCATCAAAAATAGATGGAATTCATTTATTTCGTTAAATGTCCATCTTCTTCCCTGGAAAACGATGCTCATTCTTGCTGGGTACGTTATTCTTGGCTGCATACCAAGTTCCTTAGCCTTTCGGAATATCATGTTCCAGGCCCTGCGTTCTTTTAATGTGGATGCTGCTAGATCCTGGGTTATCCTTATTGTGGATCCTCCATATCTGAATTGTTTTTTTCTAGCAGCTTCCAATATCTTTTCCTTTGTCTGATGGTTCTTGAACTTGGCCACTATATTTCTTGGCGTTTTGATTTTAGGGTCCCTTTCAGTAGGTGATCGATGAATTTTTTCAATGTCTATTTTACCCTCTGTTTCCAAAATGTCTGGGCAGTTCTCTTTGATAATTTCCTCGAAAATGGTGTCCAAGCTCTTTTTTTCCTCCCATTTTTCAGGGAGTCCGATTATTCTCAAATTGTCTCTCCTGGATCTGTTTTCCAGGTCTGTTGTCTTTCTGGTAAGGTACTTGACAGTCTTTTCAATTGTTTCATTTCTCTGGTTTTGCTTGAGTCCCTCTTGGTTTCTCCTTGAGTCATTCATTTCTACTTGTTCCAGTCTAATTTTCAATGATGTATTTTCTTCACTCACTTTTTTTATATCTCTTTGTAATTGTCCAATTGAGTTTTTATCTTCTATGGAATTTTTTTCCATTTTATCCATTTTATTTTTTAGAGAGCTGATTTCTTTTTCCAGCTCACTAATCCTGTTTTCCTTGGAGTTGTTTACCTTTTCCAGCTCACTAATCTTGTTTCTCAATGATTTGATTTCTTTATCCACTCTGTCTTTGAATGCATGGGATGACTTCTCCAGGCTCTCTTGCCAAGCTTCCCTTTCCTTTTCCCATTTCTCTTCCAGCTCTCTTGTGAGAGCCTTTTTGATTTCCTCTATGAGGTTCTTTTGTATTGAGGAGCAGCTAATATCCCTCCCAGGGGATACATCTGGGGACAGTCTGTTCCTAGTCTCCTCAGCATTTGAAGTCTGCTCCCTCTCCACACAGAAGCTGTCAATGGTTAGAGCCCTTTTGAATTTTTTGTTCATTTTGTCAGAGTAGAAATCAAAGAAAACAAACTGACAAGAGAAACAATTGGTCTGTTTTGCGGGGGATGGGGCTGGATGGTATTAATGGGCTTCCTCTACAGACTGGGGGTAGGGCAGCAGAGAGCCACTAACAGAACAGCAATGACTGTACTGAGTCTGTGCTCTGAGGTTCCGAGAACGCACCGAGTCAGTCCAGGTGGGGGTTGGGGGTGGCCGGGTTCTGAGAGATGCTGGCTTTCTGGGGTTTTAATCTTCACCTCCGGTGTTTACACCCTCTCCGCTGCTCCTGGCTTGCTGCCAAGACGGAGCATCTACACTAGGGCAAAAGCCCTTTCACAGAAACGGCAGAGATCACACCCCTCCCCCTCTGGTCTGAGCTGTGTGAGCTGCCTGTTTTGCTCTGGCTGTCTGCCCTCAGTCTGCGCCCAGTCCGATTGACCCTCCCCCAAGCAAACACAGACCTTTTCTGGCGACTCTCAAGGATGTCTTCTCTTGGTGACCATCTGTGGATTTCTTTCTGGGTCAAGCATTAAGTCAGAGGCCTGTCATGAAGTAAGTTCTGAGAGAAAACGAGGAGCTCAAGCAGCTGTTTGCCTCCACGCCGCCATCTTGGCCGGAAGTCGCATGAGTAATTTTTCAACATTGACCCTTGCACTCACTTCTGTTCCTAATTTTCCCCTCCTGCCCTCCACCCCCTCCCCTAAATGGCAGGCAGTCTCATACATGTTAAACATGTTAAAGTATATCTTGAATACTATATGTGTACATTTTTATACATTCTCTTGTTGCACAAGAAAAATCAGATATAGAAAGGTTTAAATACTTTTATATATATAAACAAAAATGCAAGCAGTCCACACTCATTACCCAGTATTCTTTCTCTGGGTGTAGCTGATTCTGTCCATCATTGATCAATTGGAACTGAATTGGATCCTCTCATTGCCAAAGATAGCCACGTTCATGAGAATTGATCTTTATATAGTATTGTTGTTGAAAGTATACAACGATCTCCTGGTTCTGCTCATTTCACTCAGCATCAGTTCACGTAAGTCTCTCCAGGCCTTTCTGAAATCATCCTGCTGGTCATTTCTTACAGAACAATAATATCCCACAACGTTCATATACCACAATTTATTCAGCCATTCTCCAGTTGATGTGCATTCCTTCAATTTCCAGTTTCTAGCCACTATGAAAAGGGCTGCCACAAGCATTCTTACACATACAGGTCCCTTTCCCTTCTTTAATATGTCTTTGGGATATAAGCCCAGTAGTAACACTCCTGGATCAAAAGGTGTGCAAATTTGACAGCTTTTGAGCATAGTTCCCAATTGTTCTCCAGAATGGTTGGATCCATTCACAACTCCACCAACAATGCATCAGTATCCCAGTTTTCCCAAATCGCTTCCAACAATTGTCATTGTCTTTTCCTGTCATCTTAGCCAATCTGACAGGTGTGTAATGATATCTCAGAGTTGTCTTAATCTGCATTTCTCTGATCAATAATGATTTGGAACACTCTTTCATATGAGCGGAAATAGTTTTAATTTCATCGTCTGAAAATGAGACAATTTTACTGAGATAATGATATTTCTCTGGCACTTTAAAGCCTTATGAGGAACTTTTGTCACATTTTAGAGATGGAAAAACTGAGGCTTAGATAGCTTAAATAACCCACAGTCCTGCACTTAATAAGTAGAAGCTCCTTGATGTTGGGCACTAAATGTCTTTGCCATTTTCACTCTTAATTCATAGCTTTATCTGTATCTGATGCTTTAGAAGAAAGAGGAGGAAAAATAACAATAATACCTAACATTTGTGCAGCACTAAGATTTGTAAAGTACTATATCTTTATTATCTCATTTGATTCTCACAATAACCTTATGAGGTAAATGTTATTATTATCCCCTTTTACACATAGGAAACTAAGACATTTATGTTAAGTGACTTACCCAGGATTGCACAGCTAATAAAAGTCTAAGACAGTCTTTGAACTTAGGTTTTCCTGACTCTAAGTTTAGTGTTCTGCCATCTAGCCACCTTGATAGGTGTGTAATAAATATTTGTTGAATGAAGCACATGAACTAGAAATAGGACACAGGTTTCCTGACTTTAGGATCTCCACTGTTTCCATATCATCTCTATGATAGTACGAGAAGATTACCCAGCTTTTTGTATTTGTTTCACTAAGAAAGAAGAAGGGATGTGTTGAGAAGAGTTTCCATTTTGGTGTTCTCCTACTATATGATCTCAGATGCTTTGTACTCACCTTGTCTATACCCAAATAGCTCTTCCCCACTACCACTTCTAAATTATTTTGGCCTTGTCTCCTGTACAGAAATTCTCATTGACTTGGAATCAGAGTCCTAATAACAGGCAGGCATGGAGTTTCAAAGATATTCTACTTCAAGAGTTCTTAATTCGGGATCCATGAAGAGCTCTCAGATAATCCACGAGTATGGAAAGGAAAACAATTTTTATTTTTGCTAATCTCTAACAGATCATTTGGCTTTTCTTTAAGTATTTAAAATCATGATTCCTAGAAGGTACCCACTGGCTTTACTAAACTATGAATGAGGTCTATAAAAAATTAAGATGTTCAGTCGCGACTGACTTCATGACCCCATTTGAAATTTCACTGGAAGAAATACTTGGAGTGATTTGCCATTTTCTTTTCTCATTTTAATATGAGGAAACTGAGGCAAAAATGATTAAGTGACTTGCTCAGGATTCTGCAGCTTTAAGTGTCTGAGACCAGATTTGAACTCAAGTCTTTTTAAATGCAGTCGCAGCATTCCATCCACTATATCGCCTAGACGCTCTAAGAGATTAAGAACCCCTGTTCTAATCCAAATCCTTCCTCCTTACTCTTCATTCTTGAGAAGTAGCCATTCATTTATCCCTTGTAGACCTCCATATCCAAAGAATTCACTACCTTTCAGTAAGCTCATTCTACCTTTGCACTACTCTGATGCTTAGGAATGTATTTCTTTTTATTAATCTGAACTTCTTACAATTTCACTTCACTCTCTCTTCTTCAAATCTTATCTCCTTCTTTTCTCCAACTTCTCTCTTTCTCATTTCCCTTTCTCCTTTACTCTTCCAATCTTACCTACTATTTTTTCTTACTGGATCAATCTGTTGCTCTGCCACCCATTATGCTTAGTTTATTTCTGATACATTTGAGAATAACTATCAGGTATCCCTTAATAGTTAACTTTTCTGAGTTAACATGTTATGAGGAAAGGGGAGAAAGCCAATAAAAAGTCAGACCAGTGGCTTCGGATAATTATTTTGACAGCTGTATGACCTCAAATTGGAGAGGGCAGAGACTGGCTGGAGAGCTGGAGACCAATTAGAAAACTAGCACAACAATCCAAAAAGATAATAAGGCCCTGAATTAGGATGGTAACATGTCAATGGAGATATCATTCACTCTCCTTTATATCTTTCTTCTTTGAAAGAAAACTAAAAAGAATTCAAGAAATCCCAATGAGCTTTTACATCACAGCTCATGCTCAGGGATGAGAAGTAAGGGTGGGAGAGGGAATATTGAAGAGAGAAAGAATAGGAGAATAGAATTATACCCTAGTATGTTCCATACAAGTACCAATTCCCAGAATTCTGCAATGCAAGTTGGATTCTGAAGTTATCTCTCAAATGTACCCCTTTCTCACTACTCACTTGGGCAATATCTAGTTTTATCACTTCCTACATAGTTTTATTCTCTCTGCCTCCATCAAGTTCTCTTTTCTACACTATATTTTTCCACACAAATATCAAAATAATATTCCCAAGGTGAAGTTCTGACCATTTTCACTGCCCTAATCTAGTTGCTCTAGGAGATGGACTGAAGTATGTTCTATCAGCTTGTTGAGTTTAATTTATGAAAAACTAGTATCTGCATTTATTTATATGTCAGAAATCCATATGCTACAAATCAGTGCTTGTTTTATTTTTGTTAATTATCTAGACTGAAGAAAGTGTCAATAATGAAGATTAAGTTTAAAAGCATATGTACGAGAAAATCTAGCTGTTGAATTAATTGAATCAGTATATCCCTTTATTCTCTCTAGAGATTGAATTAGCTTTTCTCTAGTTGTTAAGTGGTCAAAGGAGATGAATAAAAGTATTCAGAAGAAATTAAAGTTATCAATAGTCACATGAAAAATGCTTTAAGTCACAACTGATTAGAGAAAAGTAAGTTAAAAACAATAGTATTATATCTGTATCCCAAAAAGATCAAAGAAAAAGGAAAATAATTTATATGTACAAAAATACATCGTGGGTCTTTTTGTCAGGGCAAAGAATGAAACTGAGGGCATGCCCATCAATTGGGAAGTGGATAGACAAGTTGTGGCATATGGATGTGTGGTGGAACTTTACTGTGCTATAAGAAATGATGGTCAAGATGGTTTCAGAAAAATCTGGGAAGATTCATATGAAATGATGAAATGTGAAATCAGCAGAACCAGGAGAACATTGTATACCATAATAACAATATTGTAATGATAATCAAATGTAAAAGACTTAGCTACTCTATTAAATGTGACAATTCAAGATAATTCCAAAGGACTCAGGACAAAAAAACCCAAAAAAACAAAACAAAAAAAAAAGCTGCTATTCGTATCCAAAGAAGAACTCTGAATGCAGATTGAAGCCTATATTTTTAACTTTTACATTTCTTGCTTTTTATTGTTTCTTTCAATGTGACTAATATGGAGAAATGTTTTGTATGATTTCACATGTAAAATTGATATCATGCTTACCTTTTCAGTGGATGGGGTAGGGACAAGAGGGATAGTATTTTTAAGTCAAATTTTTCTTAAATATATGTTACAAATAAATAGATAAGTGAAGAGAAGGGGAGAAATTGCATGAGCTCAGCAGATGTGCAATAGAAGATTCAAAGAATGAAATTATCACCAGAATGGAGATTGTAGGTTAATAATAATAATAGTATAATAATAATAATAATAATAATAATAATAATAATGTCACATGTATATAAAATTTTCAAAGTGCTTTCTATCCATCATCTCATTTGAGCCTCAACTCCCACCCCCATAGCTTCCTTTTGCTTCCATAATAAGAAACACCTTCCTCTATCTGGCATTTAGAGTCCTTCACAATCTGCCCTACCCTGTCTTTCCAAAATCATTCTTTTTTTCTTTACATACTTCATGCTTCAGCAAAACTAGTATACTTGTTCCATACTTACTATCTCCTTAATCCATATGGTTGCACAATTTATCTCTCATACCTGGGAAGCACTTCCATTTGCCATCTACATCTTAAAATATTTATGTTTTTTCATGGGTCAATTCAATCAAATGTCACTTCCTCATTAATTCAGTTGCTTCCCTACCTCCTGCAAAATAATATTTGATATATATGTTATTTTTACTTATTGATATAAATGTTTCCCTCCAATAGAACACAACTCCTTGAGCTCAAATACTGCTTGAGGGCAAATACTGGTCCATTTTTAGGTTTGTATCCTCACTATAAGCAACTAATGGATAGAGAGCTAAATCTGAAGTCAGTAAGACCTCAGTTCAAACCTGCCTGCAACCTTGGGCAAGTCACATAATTTCAATCTGCCTTAATTTCCTCTTTTGCAAAATGGGGATACTAATGATACCTATCTCCCAGCGCTGTTGAGAGGATAAAATGAGATAATATTGGCAAAATGTTTTGCAAACCTAAAAGCCTTATATAAACACTAGGTATTAGCTATCAGTCCTGGCACATAGTACATGTTCAACAGATCCCTGTAAAATAAATGGATTTAGCACAATCCTGATCTGAACCACAGATATCCTCTAAAATATAATTGGTCAAGTCTTTGCTTGAAGACCTCCCATGAAGGAAGTCTCTATCTCCAAGGCAATGCTATATGCTTTAGGACAGCTTCAATCATTAGAAAGTTTTTGATATAAATAATAAAAATCATATCATATCAATAGATGCTGAAAGAGATTTTAATAAAATCTAACACCTATTCCTATTATAAATAGTAGAAAGCACAGGAAAATGCAGCTTTCCTTAACATGGTTAATAATGTCTATCTAAAATCCTGGATGATGACTTTTTCAGTGACCCTCTCCTTTGTGAAACCAGTTCCTTTTGGGGTCAGGTAAGCTGTTTACTCTCATCCTTTCCATTTCCTGGATGCCTTAACTCCTGTCAGGAACTCTATCCAGCTGTAGCCAGATCAGGGGAAAAAAAGTTAAACATTTTTTCCCTTCAATAGGGCCTTGAAAGAGAGAGAGAGAGAGAGAGAGAGAGAGAGAGAGAAAAAGAGAGAGAGAGAGAGAGAGAGAGAGAGAGAGAGAGAGAGAGAGAGAGAGAGAGAGAGAGAGAGAGAGAGAGAGAGAGAGAGAAAATAAAGGGGAGGAGGGGGAAGGGGAGGGGAGGAAAAAAGAGAGGAAGGGAAAGAGAGTGTAGGAGGAAGAGAGTGAGGTAGGGAGGGAGAAAAGAAGCTACATTTTAAAGTCTGCAATTCTGTCATTAGTTTTTAATCACTATTTCCAATCTTTTGTGGCAAATTGTGGATCTAGGGAAACAGCATCAAGATGCTTTTTTAGCCAAAATATTAAGGATGAAAAGGTTGTTCTGTTTCATGGGAAAGGGGAGGGTTTGATTAAAATGAGCCTTCTGCAAAATTATATTTTAAGTAAAGTCTCATTGTTAATTTTCAAGTAAATATTAAAGTTTTTGAAGAATAAAATAATATCCTACATATTTGTATAAAATTGTTCAACAGAGATTTGGCTTTTAAAAATAAGCATGATTCCTTGAGTAGACACATTAATGAAATTAGCTTCACAAGTCTATGATTTAACTTTGAATCTATGATCGCAGGGTTTCTTGTTATATTCATTATACACCAGGATCACTTCCACTTCTTTCCTTTGTTGGGATGTTCTAGAAGCCTCCCCTGCTCTTGCTGTTGAGCTATACAAACCTCAGGCCTCTTCCATTGACCAGATCATGCTTCATCTTCTCCATGAAAGTTTCTCTGGGGAAACTTGCCCTCTCTACTTCATTCAAAACCTTAATAGTTTCTTCCCTAAAGATGAAGCAGTCTGGCTCTGTACCAAATTACACTATTTTCTTCATACCTACAACATCACATCTTCTCTCCTCCTTTCTGTCTTATTGAATTCTTATATATCTTTTAAAGTCTAAATCGAATGCCATCTCCTTTAGGAATTTTTCCATGATGTGGCTCTTTTCAACAATGAGGTGACTGAGACCAGTTCCAGTGATCTTGTGATGGAGAAAGCCATCTACACTCAGAGAGAGAGGAGTGTAGCAACTGAGTGTGGATCACAACATAGCATTTTCACTTTTTGCATTTTATTTTCTTTCTCATTTTTTTCCTTTTTGATCTGATTGTTCTAGTGCAGCAAGTTAATTTTATAAATAGGTATACATATACTGGATTTAACATATATTTTGCCATGTTTAGCATATATTGGATTACTTGCCATCTAAGGGAGGGGATGGGAGAAATGGGGAGGAAATTTGGAAAGTAAGGTTTTGCAAAGGTCAATGTTTAAAAATTATCCATGGGTATGTTTTAAAAATAAAAAGCTTTAATTAAAAAATGATTTCTTCCATGAATCCCATAGCTGATCGCCTTTCAAACAGGCATAGCACTTGATTTGGATCTTCTCTAAAATATACTTTTTTGGACACTTATATGCCTATTTGTCTTATCCTTCAGATTCTAAGGTACCTCAAGGCAAGTAACTTGTCTTATTTGATCTGTATTTTTTTTAGCCTTAGCACAGTGACCTGAATCTAGGAACATAATAAAAATTTATTAATTGAATGAATGACAATTCACTTCAATGATAAAAACAATAATAATTCAATAAACATTTATTAAGATCCTATTATGTGAATGTGAACTATAAATTCTGGGAATTTGAAGATAAGAATAGCACAGTCCCTGTCTGCAAGGAACTTACATTCAACTAAGGGGAATATGGAAAGTATGCATGATAGAATGGAGATGCAAAATTACTTGAGGACAGTTTGGAAATGCAAAGTTCTGCAGGAAATTTGAAGAGGAAAGGAAACTTTCTACTGGAGGTGATCAAAGAGGACGTCATGGGGAGGTGGCATCTGAGTTAACCCTTGCACTATGAATTCTATGAATCCCAAAATATAATGACAAAGGCTTGAGTCATCTCACCTCCCTTAGACACACTTCAATTTATTATCTGTTTCCCAAAATATGCCACCTAGAATTACACATAATACTCTGCCTCAGTTTACCAATCTATAAAATTAAGTGGAGGGAAATAGCAAACCATTCCAGTATCTTTGCCAAGAAAACCCCAAAATGGGGTCATGAAGAGTTAGACATGACTGAAATGACCTAACAACCACTCCAGATGTGATGTGACCAAGACAGAGGACAAGAGGATTCTCACTTCCCTTGTTTGCTCTTGAGTACGGCACAGGAGAACATTAGGAATGACTTCATACAAACAGTAAGCATTTATTAGTCCCTTGGCATGTGGTGAGGAATGTGTTAAACATTAGGAATCTAAAGAAAAAATAAAAACTTAGATTTTAATGAGAAATAAATCTTAGATATAGACATATATGTATGGATATATGTATGGATGTGTATATATTACATACTATATATATGGTATATGTAATATATACAAAGCTAATATAAAATACTCTGAGAGAATAATGCTCATACTTAGTAAGGGCCAAAACAGGACTTGAGAGAGCAGAAGAATCCTTTTCTCCTGTGACTGCGCAGAATAGAGATTCAGAAAAACAATATCTGACATTTATATAGTTTTTTTAAAGTTTTTAGATAAATTATATATATATCTATCTATATATCTATCTATCTATCTATATATATATATATATATATATATATATATATATATATATATATATATATATATATATATAAAATGTTTATTGAATATTGAATGAATGAAGGTCCTCCTGTCCTTCAGTTTCCTGTATCTGGAAAAGAGTTCTTCCCCTGAGGTAGCACATTTTTTTTCTGCCCAGAAAATATCATTGACTCACAATAGCTATAAAAGCTTAATTATATATAGTATTTTCTGCCTACAGAATTCTTCCCCATCCACTCTTTCATTAGATCTTAAAACAGCTCAATGAGGGAAGTTAGACTGGAATCATTGAACTCAGATAAGGAAACTGAGACATTATTTGGTCAAGGTCACACAGTAAATTGATTGCAGAGGTAAGACTTCAGCCCACGCCCCTCAATTCCATGTCCAAGATACATTCTATGCTTTTATGTTGCCTGTTACTCTTTGTTCAGTTCTGAAGAGCATTTTTGTTCAAAGAATAAGGAAAGATGATGATGATGATGATGATGATGATGATGATAATGATGATGATGATGATTTCTTGTGTTAACACCAGCCTTTTGTGGTTTATGAGGCACTTTTTTCAGAGCAATTCTATGAAATACATAATAAAAACACTGATCACCACCATTTTATAGACTTGGAAACTAAAGTACTGAGAAATAAAATAACTCCCAGAATTGCACAGCCTAGCAATTAGTAGAGTTGGGAAATGGACCCAAATCATAGAATCAATACTCAAATTTAGGAGTTGGAAGGGACTTCAGCTATCATGACTGAAAGGAACCCCCATGATAACATAACAGATAAATGCTGTCTCTGTGAATTCAGTCATCTTTCATTAATGCCTCTATGAGAACAAATGAACTTTTTTCCATTTTATGAGTTGCTCAGGCAGTTAAGGATGCTGATTCACAGGTCACCCAATACAGTTCTGCTCTAATGAGCTGCTGATTCGTAGGCATTGATTCTGTCAACTCCTTCACCTTGTGGCAGAGCCAAAAGGTGTTAAAAACAATGGGGATTTTCCTATGACTTGTCAGTTCCATTTTATTTAAACACAATGAAAAAAACCCATCCAATTTTCTTTGATTTCCTCAATATCTGATTGAAGCAGTAATCTAGGATCATCCGTCATTCTCAATGTAATCAAACATTCATCAAGCATTTTCTTTCCCCAAGTCCTGTGTTGGGGGTTTTCTTCTTCAAAAGGCTTTTACCAAAAATAATGTTGAAATGTTTTCATTTGAGCTGAAATATAACAATAAACAAATTCAATAATTCAACAGCAATTCTTAAGTGATGATATTTACAGTGGACTAACATCACAAAGATTAAATGCAGTGCAATGGCAAGGATTGGGAGTTAGGAGGCCTGCATTATATCACAGTCACACAACTGTTTTATTTTATTTTTATTTTTTTAAATTTTATTTTGTTTTTTATTAATTTTATAATTATAACATTTTCTTTGACAGTACATATGCATAGGTAATTTTTTACATTATCCCTTGTCCTCCCTTCTGTTCCGAGTTTTTCCCCTCCTTCCCTCTACCCCCTCCCCTAGATGGCAGGCATTCCCATACATATTAAATATCTTATAGTATATCCTAGGTACAATATATATGTGCAGAACTGAATTTTGTTGTTGTTGTTGTTGCAAAGGAAGGATTGTATTCGCAAGGTAAAAATAATCTGGGAAGAAAAATAAAACAAAACAAAACAAAAAAAAAATGCTCACAGTTTACACTCATTTCCCAGTGTTCCTTTTCTGGGTGTGGCTGATTCTGTCCATCATTGATCAATTGGAACTGAATTAGATCTCCTTTATGTTGAAGATATCCACTTCCATCAGAATACATCCTCATACAGTATCATTGTTGAAGTGTATAATGATCTCCTGCTTCTGCTCATTTCACTCAGCCTCTCTGTATTCCTCCTGTTGGTCATTTATTACAGAACAATGATATTCCATAACATTCATATACCATAATTTACCCAACCATTCTCCAATTAATGGATATCCATTCATTTTCCAGTCTTTAGCCACTATGAAAAGGGCTGCCACAAACATTTTTGGCACATACAGGTCCCTTTCCCTTCTTTAGTATTTCCTTGGGATATAAGCCCAGTAGTAGCACTGCTGGATCAAAGGGTATGCACAGTTTGATAACTTTTTGGGCACAATTCCAGATTGCTCTCCAGAATGGTTGGATTCTTTCACAACTCCACCAACAATGCATCAGTGTCCCAGTTTTCCCACATCCCCTCCAACATTCATCATTATTTGTTCCTGCCATCTTAGCCAATCTGACAGGTGTATAGTGGTATCTCAGAGTTGTCTTAATTTGCATTTCTCTGATCAATAGTGATTTGACAACTGTTTTATTAATAGTTGTTAATGCTGCTTTTATTAATATTTTATTTATTAATGTGTTATTGTTGCTTTGTTAAAACTTTTATTAATATTTTGTTAATACATTGATAATTAAAATTACACAAGAGCTACATTTTAATCAGGTTCAGACCACACTTGGGAGGACTGTGAGTGAGCTGTCTGCTTGACACCTCTGATCTAGAATGCTTCCAGTTTCATCTCTATATAAGTCCATACTTCTAAATAAGATATTGTTCCTTCTTTCAAGAAACTTCAAGAAGTCCAGTACTTTAGTTATTCCTGAGACCTAAATATAATACAAAATGGAATTTGGTAAGTGCATAAGAGAAGTTCAACATGATCATCAGAGTAGGAGGAAGGGAAGATTTTGAGAAGAAAACAAAATAAGAAATGAACCTCGAAACATTAGTTGACCTGGCAATGATGAAGTCCTCCTCACAGGATTTACATTTGCTCTGCCTCTACTTTTCAGGGGAGTTGAGGAAAGTCATCAGGTTGGCTCCCAGAAAAGGTGCAGAGAGAGACATTGACTTGTATTCTTCACAGGAATATATAAACAGAAATGCCAAGGAGTATTGCCTGTCCTATATGTAGATTAAGACTTCGGAATGCAGAATAAAAGTCATTTAGATACAGGAAAACCCTAGTTATTATCCCTTATGAATGTCAGAATCTTTTTCAAGACAAAAAAAAATTTAAAGAGTCTCTCCCAATTCTATGTATTTATGAACCCTAGGAATAAAGTTCATATTGGAAATCACTATAATATCACAGTGTTATCACATAGCTCATCAGTACATGGGTTTAGTTCTTAGACATCAAGAGTCAATTTATATGAGTCCAGAGAGCAGAGTTCTAAGGCTATCTCTGCCTTTAATATGTTGTTTGACTACAAGCAATAAATTTAGCATCACTGGGTATTAATCATGAAAAAAAT
The DNA here is from genome assembly GCF_048593235.1 of Sminthopsis crassicaudata. Classification (NCBI taxonomy): domain Eukaryota; kingdom Metazoa; phylum Chordata; class Mammalia; order Dasyuromorphia; family Dasyuridae; genus Sminthopsis; species Sminthopsis crassicaudata. Next base: position 184,774,643 of record NC_133622.1, on the reverse strand, counting down.
TCCAAAATTTGAAATGTTTTAGAAAATATTGGATCTATTCATTTGGCAAAGGAGAAAGGCAGAAGATGTGACTCCTTCCGAGGTCTTATTGAGGTTATATTATACAGAGTTAAGACAAGGGCATAAAGACATTTGCCCAATTGAGTTCATGTAGTTTGAGATGCCACTCTTATTGGGGGAATGCAAAACTGGGTGGACCTAAAATAAGTACTTAGTGAAACCTAATCATTCTTGACAGCCATTCACTTCCCCTGGAGCATCCCCAAGCTCAGCCTGACCTATACAGTGAACTTTTGGGTTGGACAATTTCTAGCCATATAAAGCTATATTCAAACAATATTAATAAATGATAAATGATAAAGTATTTTTTTCACAGGGGCTCTGTTTCTTCTTTTTAAATGAGGAACTATGCAAAAATAGTATTATGAAAAGAACTAAACTTATTAAGTACATAATAGAAGTTCAAAGTGAAAGGAAGGCAGAGGCAGGAGTAGGAAAACTGGATTGCACTATTAGCTTTGGTATGTACTTGCTAAGACATGGACAAAACATTTGAGAACTCTGGTCTTGTTCTACTTTTTGGTTATTTTTCTATCTAAAAAATATTGCTGACCTGGAATTTTACAGAAACTCAGAGAAAGAAAGTAAAAGATCCAGAGTTCAAATTCAAATCTAGTCTATCTAATTGCCTAAGAAGGGACATGGGAGTAGCCGATGTAAATAATCCATGAGAAAATAACGATGACATATGTCAGGGAGTGAGGGTAGTCCCTTGACCTAGAAATATCTCTCAGACTAGAATAAGATGCCTGAAAGGAGATGGAGAGAAAATATAAGGAAGGGAGGGGAAAGAGAGATCAAAAGGATTAATTCATTAGAAATAACAGCATCCAAAGCAAAATTCATCTGACTGTATAAATAAGGACATTTTCTGTTCAGTCTTTTTATATAAGTCTTGTAAAGAGAAGAGACAAGAGATCCCAGAGAAGTTTCTCAGTTAATTAAGACCAGACCCTCCCAAGTCACAGGCAGCCAATCATTACTCAATCTGCTACAAAGGACAAGCATGTCTAATTCCTTACCTTCTACTTCAAGGGTAGCTGCATTTGAGGCTCTAAGCAATGGCTATCAGATCATTTGCATAAAAACAAGACCTCAAGTCTTCAAGGTTCATGTGGTTTTAAGATGAACAATCCAACTCTTACCTCTTGATCCTTCTTCCCCTATCCTCCTTCCCTTAATTTCTTTCAAGCAATTACGTTATTACTTTCCAGTTCCATGTCACCATTGGGCAATGCTGTGCTACATTATTACTTTAGGAAAGTTAACATTTTGGGTTGAGCATAGGATTTCATTGTTACAAGAAACTCCCTTTCCCAAGAAACTCTCTTTCCCAATGCAGATCATATTTTTTTCTTTACTTTGAATTTTTTTTTATTAAAACTTTTTATTTACAAAATATATGTATGGGTAATTTTTCAATACTGATCCTTGCAAAACCTTGTATTCCAGATTTTCCCCTTGTTCCCCTCACCCTTCCCCTAGATGGCAGATAGTCCAATACATGTTAGGTATGTTAAAATATAGATCATAATTGTTAAGAGTCTTATAGAGTTCCTTGAGTGACAGAGAAGTTAAATGCTTTGTTCAGATTCACAAAGTTAGTATATATTAGAGGTGAGTTTTAAATCCAGGTATTTCCAACACTAAAACTAGATCTCTATACTCTATGCTACTTTGCCATTTGCAAAAGTTAATAACCACATTTTTACCCAATTAAAAAATCAACAAAACTAATTAGATTAAATTCACATGTTAAAAAAGACTTCACAGACATATAATCTTTGCTAAATTGAATTTTATTAAATAAAAATCAGGCTGAAATAGGTTGAGAGCCTCAGTTTAGGTTTTTAAAAATCAGCTGATTTGTTAAGTACCAACAATGTGCCAGGCTTTATAGTAGGCATTGGCAAGAAAATTTTTGCCATTCAGCAACTGGGTCATAGGAATCCTTTGTCTCTTTCCTAGGTATGGACAGTCCTTCTCAGAGAGGATCTTTGCTGACTTCTCTCTGCTGCAGACCCAGCTCTTTAGGGTCATTTTCTTTTTTATTTATTTATTTTAATTTATAATTTTTTTCACAGTATATATGCATGAGTAATTTTTAAAATAACATTATCCCTTGTATTCATTTTTCCAAATTATCCCCTCCCTCCCTCTACTCCCTCCCCTTGATGACAGGTAATCCCATACATTTTAAATATAACCTAGATACAATATATGTGTGTAAATACCATTTTCTTGTTGCACATTAAGTATTAGATTCCAAAGGTATAAGTAACCTGGGTAGATAGACAGTAGTGCTAGCAATTTACATTCACTTCCCAGTGTTCCTTCTCTGGGTGTAGTTATTTCTGTTTTAGGGTCATTTTCTAGGAGGCTCTTTGGTTTCTGGAGGGACCTGGCCTACTTTTAGGAGTCATCAGCAACATGGTGGGCAGGAGGGTACCAGCCTTCATTGTAGAAACCCAACCCATATGTAGCTGGCTGACAAAGTATGGCTGAGTCAGCCCTGTCCGAATCATTGGGGAAATTCTGTTCAATTCAATTACATCACTGCTGTTGCAGCAGACCTAATTCTAGTTGGGTGATTCAGAGAGGCAACATTATCAAGTATGCAAAGCATTCCAAGGGTCATTTGAAAGTTTGGGGCATGGATAAAGCATTCTCTGTGAGAAATCTGGGTGGCAAGATTGGGAAGATTAAAACACACACACACACACACACACACACACACACATCCCACAATTCAACAAATAACTTCACAGTCAGGCTGGCCTAACAAAATCTTGAATCTCTTCTATCATTGAAGATATTTAAATAGACTAAATGACCAATACAATTTTATAGTTGGCAGAGCCTGTCAAAAGGGTGAGGAATTCTCCAAAGTCCTATAGGTGATAAATAGTAAATCCAGTATTCAAACCCATGTTTGTGGTAAAGTTGAAAAGGCATTGGTTCTGAATTCAGAGAATCTAGGTTCAAATATTGCTTATAGTAACGTTTAGCAAATAATTTAACTTCATTGGACCTCAGTTTCTTAATCTTTAAAATAGGAGGGTTGGAAGGAGGCAATTCTGGGCAATTCCAATGGTCTTGAGATGGAGAAAGCCATCAACATCCAGAGAAAGAATTATGGAGACTGAATGTAGATCACAACATAATATTGTTACTTTTTTGTTGTTTGCTTGCTTGTTTATTTTTCTCTCTCATTTTCCCCCTTTTGATCTGATTTTTCTTGTGCAACATGATAAATGTGGAAATGTTTAGAAGAATTGCATAAATTTAACCTATGTTGGATTGCTTGCTGTCTAAGGGAGGGAGGTGAGGGGAAAGGAGGGAGAAAAATTTGGAACACAAAGTTTTGCAAGAGTAAATGTTGAAAACTATCTTTGCATGCATTTTGAAAAATAAAAAGCTGTTATTATTAAAAGAAAAAAAGAAAGAAAATAGGAGTGTCAGACTAAACCAAGCCCTTTTCTCATCTTATCACGTTATCTATCAGGAATGCTTTAAAGTAGACCTATGTAGGGCAAGAAGATTTGACTCAGTAACTCTCAGATCCTTCTCTCAGGTCTAGTCTGAAATCGGTACCAGGTAGCTCCAGGAAATGTGGAAAATAATTTGTTCCAGGTTTCTTTACTTCCAAGAACTTGAATCTTAAAAAAGAGTTTTAGCAAGCCCTTTTCTTAACTTTTAGAATCATAATACTTTCATCAAACTGATGAAAGTTCTGAATAGAAGGTCAGAAATTAAATCCAAATCATTCAAGCTTAAAAGGTTGAAATAACTGCTTCCTGAGATGGAGCCTAGATCTCATGGAAAGGATAAATGGAGATACAAAATTGTGGATAGGGTTTCAGTCTGCAATGTGTCTTGCCTTGGTTCTTTGAGCCCAATAATTCTATCTTATCATCTAATATGTTATTTCTTTAGAGTCTTTCCTCTTGGGAAGTTGGATAAAGATGACAACCATGATTTCATCCAAGTCCCTGATTAATATAGATATAGATAGATGTAAATAGAGATACAAATGTATACTGAATAGTTTGAGCCAATAATAGGTCCCCAAGACATTCCACTAGAGACTTAGCTATGAGTTGACATTAATTGATTCATCACAACATTATGGGTGCTATCATTGAATCACATCCCATATCCACCTACTGTAATTTTACTACATCCAAGTCAACATTTCTCCATCTTGTCCACAAGGATGGAGGGAAAGAAAAGAAGCAAGAAAAAGGGAGAAAACAAGCATTAAATAAGAGCTTGCTAAGTGCCATGCCTTGTGCTCAACACTTTACAAATATCTCACTTGCTCCTCACAACAATCCTAAAAGATAGGCAATATTATTATTTCTATTTCATAGTTGAAGAAGAAATTGAAGTTGAGGCAAACAGAGATTAAATCACTTGTACCCTTAATCTCTATTCTCTTTGCTAAGAGGAACAAAATGTCCTTTCATCAGTTGTATCTTCCAGAGAAAAATTGGTCATCAGATGGTTTCAGTTTACTCATTAGAATAGGAAGCAATAAAAGTGAGTAGGGATGGGGTAGAGTTAGGTGGAAGTAAAGAAGTGAAGTAAATAGTACATGATATTGAATAATGGAAATAAATAGTAGGTGATATAGGAGAAGAGACTACAATCAAAAGGTAGAACTTCAGGGTGTAAGATCTTAGAAGTTGAATAGTGTCAGGTGATGATGAGCTCTAAGATAAAATTGATTGCCCATATGGAGTGGGAGGAGGTGAAGTAGAAAGGTGACAATGGTCTTCTTTGCTTAACTGGGAAGTCAAGGTGACAGTTCATCAATTGTGAACACTATGGTCTCCGAAGATGATGGTGAGAGTTAGGAATGATATGACAATTGTAAGCCATTTGTTTTGCCATCCAAAGCATAAAGAAAGCCTAACAGATATCAATGTTGAACCATTAATATTGAATATTCTTAATTCCATCATGTCATGTTACAAATTCAAATGATATTGAACACTGATAAGCTAGTTCCTTGGCCTATCTTAATTTCCTCATCTGTAAGATAAAGAAATTGAGCTAAATCATTTTCATTCTTCCTTTAAAACTTAATGTTCCTTGTTTTAAGGTCCTTTTTACCTATCTCAAGCTATAATCTACAGTCTATATGACAGGATTTCTTAAACTTATTCTACTTGTGACCTCTTTTTGCCTGAATAATTTTTATGCAACTACAGGTATATAGGTAAATCAAATAGAAATACAAATCAAACATTTACTGATAATAATTCATAATTTCATGATCCACACACTCAGTTACATGACCCCCATATAGATTAAAAGCCACAGTTTAAGAAGATTTGGTCTATGAGGCATTATAATACAATGGGCAAAGGATGTGGCCTAGAACAGTGTTGTACTAAGGAAAGAGTTCTCATTCAAAGCACTGTCTCTTCATTTAAATCCTGCCTCTGAAGTTTGCTTGCCACCTGTGTGACTTTGGGAAAATTCTCCATTTTCTCATCTATATAATGAAGGAGCTAGACTGAGTGGCCTCTGAAGAACCCTTCAAGGCTAATTCTCTGATCCTATGAGATGTGGACAAATCCTGTTTCTGACTCTTCCTAGTGACATGAATCTGGATAAGTCATCATCTTGTCTTAGCTTTGGTTTCCCCTTCTCTAATTAAAAGTGAGATACATCCACAATATGTCCTCCCAGGAATGTCATTGTGAGGAAGGTGATATAATGGGGGAACTCATTATCAAGCTCCCTTCTAAAGTTGCATCTTCTATGATTCAAGAAGCTTGGATCCATTTGGGGATATACTTCATGCACATGCAAAAATAAGCATGTGCATTATAAGGACATAATTAAAATCCAAAAAGAACCAGAGAGACAATGAGAAACGCCACTTGCCCAGAACAAAGGCTGTGAAATGGGGAATAGAATCATGGAATCTTAGCCTGAGAAGGAACCTCTAAAGCCATCTGAAAACAGGATTGTAGAGGGAAATGTTATGTTCCAGGTCAATACAGAGCCCTAGAGATTAGGAATCTGATCTTCTGATACATGGCTTCATGCATTTTCTGCTACTCACCAAGATCTCTTAAATACAGGAGTTCTTAACTTGGGACCCAGGAACTTAGACTTTTAAATAATATCTTGAGAAGACTATTTCTATTTTTTTCTTAAACTTTTTGCACTCATGACCCATTTTGCCCAAGAAATTTAATACAACCCCACAACCCCAGGTTTTATATAAGTATATAAAATAAGCATACAAAATAATCATTTATTGATAATCATAATTTTAGTGACTCTCATATTCAGGTACTGAGTTTTGATCTTAGAAAGGGGACATAGGCTTTACCAAACTATTAAAAGGGTTTGTGGCACAAAAGAGTTGGGTGGAATATGAGATAAGATGAGATGGGCTTAGAGACTGGGGTGAGAACAGAAGACACAAGCTTGATCTATTCCATCTTCCTCCTTTGATTAGGGCTACAGATGGCATAGAAGCATATGAGGGGTAATAGATTGGCCTGTTCTCAGGAGTCCAGTCCCTTGCAGTTGTTGATTCCATTGTTTGCATATCTTTGTATTTAAAAATCCCAAATGCAGACTTGGAAGGGGAATTTTAAAATCACTTTTTTTTTTCATTTAAAAATAACAATAGCAGCCTGAGCAGAGTCTTGGAAATGGAATGCAGGAGTACAGAGGCAGGAAGGATTGGTATTCATTGGGATGGTTGAATTCCCCTAAGCTCTTGGCTTTCCTGAGAAGCTGTTCGAAGATTTCATGTTTAAAAAAATAATCCAAATAAACAATGAGGCTGAAACTGAAAGAGACAGCCTGTCTGAGAAAATCCAAGGCCCAGAAGCCTCCTATAGCTTCATGGAAACTAATCTAAGAAGAGAAGAGTGAGAAAAGTAAAGAGTTATAGCTTAATGTCCAGAAGGTCCTCTTGGGTAAATCAGAGACCTTGACAGAATCAGGGTCCTGAGATTTAAAAGCCTTTGTTTTTAAGGCCCACCACTTCTCAAAAGTGATTTTCACTTCCCTTCTTCCCTCCCTTCCTTCCCTCTTTGCTTCTCCTTCTTTCCTTTTCTCTTTCCTTCCTTCTTTCCTCCTTCCTCTCTTCCTTCCTTCCTTCCTTCCTTCCTTCCTTCCTTCCTTCCTTCCTTCCTTCCTTCCTTCTTCCTTCCTTCCTTCCCTTCCTTCCTTTCTTTCTTTCTTTCTTTCTTTCTTTCTTTCTTTCTTTCTTTCTTTCTTTCTTTCTTTCTTTCTTTCTTTCTTTTCTTTCTTTCTTTCTTTCTTTCTTTCTTTCTTTCTTTCTTTCTTTCCTTTCTTTCTTCTTTCTTCCTTCCTTCCTTCCTTCCTTCCTTCCTTCCTTCTTCCTTCCTTCCTTCCTTCCTTCCTTCCTTCCTTCCTTCCTTCCTTTCTTTCTTTCTTTCTTTCTTTTCTTTCTTTCTTTCTTTTCTTTCTTTCTTTCTTTTCTTTCTTTCTTTCTTTCTTCTTTCTTCTTCTTTCCTTCTTCCTTCCTTCCTTCCTTCCTTCCTTCCTTCTTCCTTCCTTCCTTCCTTCCTTCCTTTCTTTCTTTCTTTCTTTCTTCTTTCTTTCTTTCTTTCTTTCTTTCTTTCTTTCTTTCTTTCTTTCCCTTTTCTTTCTTTCTTTCTTTCTTTCTTCTTTCCTTCCTTCCTTCTTCTCTTCCTTCCTTCCTTTCTTTCTTTCTTTCTTTCTTTCTTCTTTCTTTCCTTTCTTTCTTTCTTTCTTTCATTCCTTCTTTCCTTCTTCCTTCCTTCCTTCCTTCTCTTTCTTTCTTTCTTTCTTTCTTTCTTTCTTTCTTTCTTTCTTTCTTTCTTTTCTTTCTTTCTTTCTTTCTTTCTTTCTTTCTTTCTTTCTTTCTTTCTTTCTTTCTTTCTTTCTTTCTCTTTCCTTCTTTCCTTCCTTCTTTCCTTCTTTCTCCCTTTCTTCCTTTCTCCCTCCCTCCCCATCTCTTCCTTCTTTCCTTCTCTTTTTCCCTCCCTTCTTTTCTTCCTTCCTTCCTTCCTTCCTTCCTTCCTTCCTTCCTTCCTTCCTTCCTTCCTTCCTTCCTTCCTTCCTTCCTTCCTTTCTTTTTCTTTCTTCCCTCTTTCTTTTTTTTTTCTCCCAAGAGTTTTCTTCTTTATCCCAAGAGTTTTCAAGGCTGATGCCAGACTTGGGGTGAACATAATCATTTTAACCTCAGACTATACCTGGGCTTAAAAAATATTGCTCAATTCAACTTCCTCAGTAGCAAAGATTGCAGGTATCAAGCCCCATTGTTCATATGATCCGTTATAATTACAGCAGTCTTACTGCTTCTGTCCTTATCAGTTCTGGCAGCCGGCATATAATACTCCTAACAGACCACAACCTAAACACAACATATATGTATGATCACATAGGCCTGAGATTACCTTTATATATTTATTTCTCGCAATTCTCATATCACTTATTTCCTGTAACTCTCAAATACCAATGCCATTAGCATGTAATATTGTATATTAAAATTCCTGTATTGTGTCTTGTCCCTTTATTAGACCTATCTTGTGTAAATTTTGCATGTTCCTAACTGGGAACAGAAATTGCAAAGCTTCTTCAATGACTAGTAATTTTCCCTAAAATCTAGGTCCACTTTTTTGGATATCAATATTCTACCTATTATCACATAGTACCCAATCATGAAATAACTATAGTGTGTAAAGAATTTAAACTGAGAAACATGTCAGGGGAAGGCAAAGGAAAGATATGTGATAGTTAGAAATAGCCTGAAACATACAATAAATATGAGATTGCAAGAAGGAACTAGAAGAAAGGATACTAACAGAAAAATGCATGATTGAAAGAGATGAGATGGTCCATCAGTGAGAGAGCTAACCAGTGGATAGACAAGCCACTTTTTTGGATTGGGAGCTTACTTAAAACATTTCTATTTTAGTGGTTCCTGCCAGGCAGGAGAACTCTGTTGACATCTTTTCAGAATTTAGAATCACTTTGAGAGAGAACTTGTAATCAGGTGCTGGATTTGAAATTTAGAAGATCTGAATTTGAATCCCAACTCAGAAATATTAGCTGTTTGAATATGGTCTGTGAAGACCGAGTTAGCACCCTGGATACCTTAGAATCAGCCAGAGTCAGGATAAGCAAAAGTCCTTGATCTTTATTCTTAGTCTTTTGGGGTCGCAGTCAGGGGAATAGATATAGGAATCTCCACACCTTCTTTCTCTCTCCCCATCACCAAAAAGTGATTCCCGCTTGTCCTATTCTACCCTCTGATGCCTCTCACAATTCTCTGAATATACCCACAGATGGAGCCAGCACAAGATAGTGGGCTGAGCCATTCTCCAAGCCTATGCTAATAGAGTATTGTCCAATTGGTAATTAGCCTTAAGCGCTTGGTTATCCACGTGCCTCTGCTCAGTTCCAGCCCTTTACAATGGTCAAATCACTTAACCATTTTTAGCTTTAGTGAGTTGTACCTATCTCATAGAATTACTGGGAGGAGCAATTGAGATTACATAAGTATAGCACTTTCTAAACCTTAAAGGACTCTATTAGCTATTATAATAATACCAAGGAACTGAACTTGAGGAAACAATGATTTAAGGCTTGAATAGCACTTTCCTCAGGAGATTTCTGTGTGGTAATAATAATAATAACTAACTTTTACATAATATTTATTATGTTAGGCACTGTAATAAGTATTTTGTAACTATTATATTATTTGACTCTCACAACAATCCTAAAAAATAGGTACTATTATTACCCCCATTTTACAGATGAGGCAAACAGAAGTTTAATGACTTACCCGTATTCATAAAATTAGGAAGCATCTGAGACTTGATTGGAATTCAGGTCTTCCTGACTCCAGGCCTAGTGCTCCAACCATTGTACCACCTAGATACCACTAAGTAATTAAGGAATAAACCCAAATCACTTTGGTTCTCATCAATTGGCCAACTTCAGGCCAAGATCAGTTGGTATTTGCTTTGGCCCTTATTGCCTAAAAGTATATGCAAATAACAATTATTGTTGTTTGGCCAGAAATCCCGAGGATCATTCCCTGAAGATGGATTCTTTTTTTTTTTTTTTTTTTTTTTTTTTTTTTTGGCTCATTTCTTGTCTATTCTTAATTACTGATTGGGTGCTGCCTCAATCAAACTGAGACCTGTTAAAGACCTTAGCTTTAAAAAGCCAAGATCTTCCACTGTATCCAGGCTATCTCCAGATATCCTGATTTATATATGGTCACTGGATCTAGATGGCTCAGGAGGAGAGAGTGAGGCTGATGACTTTGTATAGCCTTCATTCACTTAAATCCAATTTACTTGTGCGTCATATTTCACCTTCCTGATATCATGGTCTTCGACAAGAACCAAGGAAAACAACCACAGCAAATAAGATTTAATATTTTACAGATATAGTTCAAAAAATTAATTTACTTGCCTAAGGACCAGAAAATAGATTTTTAAGAGCTTTATTTTGCTTTCTTGTAATGATTCTCTGTGATTGTAAAGGATTCCTTCCCACATAGTTGATATAACTTGCTGAAAAATATTCATTAAGCCCAAGTTATCAAAGACAGTAAGACGGTACAATGAATAGACCACTGGACTTAGAATCAGGAAAACTCTTCTTCCTGAGTTCAAATCTGGTACTTCCTAAGCTGGGTGATCCTAGGAAAGTTACTTTATCCTATCTGTCTCAGTTTCCTCATCCATAAAAGTAGCTGCAGAAGGAAATGCTAAACCACTCTAGTAACTCCGCCAAGAAACCCCAAAATTAGGTCAAGAAAAATTGAACACAAATGAAATGACTGAAAAATAACAGCAAAGAAAGAATCAAGATTGTACCTAGATGATAAACAAGATAAAGAAAGATACCAATGATATTGGGGAAATGATTGTACAAAGGGAAAGACATGGACAACAGTTAGAAAAATGACAAATATGCTCCAAGGAGTGAGAGAATGGCATCTTCCCCATTGTTTTGGGCAACTTTTTCCTCCTATGGAGAAAAACCTCCTGGTGATAAACAGTCTGACCACATTTAGGACAAAAGCAGAAAGAATATCCTTAAGTCACGATGAAGAGGACACTGGACAAGGATTCAAGAAGTCAACCAATTATTTATATATTTCTCAGCACCATTGGTATGCCCAGGAATCTGGTAGCTAATATCAGGAAGAATAACATGATCTGTTTTTCTATCCCTCACCCACATATCTGCCATGTCTCCCATATTACCTCTAGAACTTTGAATGAAACTTTTCTTTATTTGTAACATACTCTCTCTTGTGTCACAGTTAATTGTTTACAGATAAAATCTTCCCCCATTCATATTCCTTTTCATTATTAGGTGCATTTATATAGTTCCTTAAGGTTTGCAAAGTGCTCCTCTCTAGGGTTACCTTTCATCTATTCTGTATTTATCTTGTCCTGATTTTTATATAAATATATATATGTAGTCTTTTCTATTTAAATATATGCCATTTGAAGGCAGAGGCTATTTCTGTTTTTTTAATTTTTAATTTTTTATTTTTGCAACACCAGTACTTAGCATAGGATAGGTATGCAATAAATTCATTTTGATTAATTGATTGATTCACATACATTATCTCATTTGATTCTCCCAGGACCTTGTAAAGTAAGTGCTGCTAGCAATAGATATCTATAGAATAATACATAGATATTATTTATAAATAATGCTACTTGCATTTTTATGTTACTTCTGAATATCTCTATTTTCCCTATTTTAAAGATAGATTTACAAAAGTTAACTAGCTTGCCGATGATTATTGTGTTTTAAAAATACTTTATCATTTATTAATATTATTTGAACCAAGTTTTATATGGCTAGAAATTATCTAGATTGAGAAATGCTTAGGTCAACCCAAAATATTTGTGTTTTGAGTTCATTCACTGAGGTTTTATTTTGAGTTCAACAAAACTTGTGTTTTGGGTTTCCTGCAAGCTTGTATTCGGGGTTCCTCAAATTATATTGAATGTTTACACTTAGCTGCTGAACTACATCTCAAACTACCCTTTTCTAGAAACTGCCTAACTGCTTAAAGGTGGCAAACCAAGAATTTGTTTTTATGTCCTTTTCTTGAACTCTTTGTAATTTATACTTCACAGAGATGCAAAGAGAGAGTCATCCTCCCTTTCTGACACTCTTTCTGAATAAATAATAAAATTCATTCTAAATCTTTTGAGATTTGGGGGTTTGTGATCTACCACTATTGTACAACTAGTATTTCAGGTGGGCTATGAGCTCAGGACTCTTTTGAGTCCAACACTCCTGCATCTTTGGAAGTCTTGCACATAGATTCTTTAATAAAAGTATATTGAATTCGATTGAATTTTAAACAAAAGAAGGAAGAGGGATAAGGAGAGTATACTAAAGAGCACCAAACCTGGAGTGGGAAGATCCGAGTTCAAATTTTACCTTGGATATTTAGTAGTTGGATTATCCCTGGTAAGTAATGTGATTTTTCTGAGCCTCTTTTTCCTCACCTGTAAAGTGATGATAGATAATATAGCCCCTATTCTATGGGACTGTGGTGAGAATTTAATAAAATGACATATAAAGTGCTTTGCAAACTTAAAATATTGTTATTCTCATTGTTATTATTACTTTCCAGAGTTAGTCCCCAAATTTAGACAAGTATGCTCTCACAAATATGATATAATATAAGAAGAACAAAAAGTTCCACTGACCAATATTTTTCCTCTTACAGTAAACTACCAGTGCTGAAATTCTCAAGCTTCCAGGGACAATTAGGCAACACTTCAGAAAACCCCTTTGGTCATTCCTTGGGTAGAGTTTTTTTTTTTTTTTTTTTTTTAATTTGCATTAGAGATAGGGAGCCATTCACATCCTCTAAACAGTAGTTTGGAGGAAAATTACAAGTGTTAGAAAACTACAGATATGTTTGTCATGCAGAAAATTTGTGCTAGAGCTAAGACTTCACTTGTAACCTGGTTTCTTTTATCTCTACACTGGTCCCATACTAGGCCTCCCACTTTCCCGTTGGATCTTGGAGATTCCTGCTCCACTTTTGTGATCTCAAGGCAAATTTCTTTCTTAAGGCCCCTCTTTGACTTCTATTTTCTTCTCAATATAATTTACTCTGACATATGGCTTTTCTGTTCCCTGACCATCTGACACTTGTTTTTGGTTCCTTAATAAACTAAAACTTTGCTATAACATGAATTATTCAATTTAAAAAAATATTTATTTATTTTTATAAACATTCAACTTTCCCTCCAAGCTCCCTCTCCAAATGAACAATTTTTTGTTGTTTTGTTTTATTTTATTTGTTTTATTAATTTTATAATTATAATTTTTGACAGTACATATGCATGGGTAATTTTTTTTTACAGCATAATCCCTTGTACTCACTTCTTTTCTGAATTTTCCCCTCCCTCTTTTTGCTCCCTCCCCTAGATGACAGGCAATCCTATACATGTTACATGTGTTGCAGTATATCTTAGATACAATATATGTGTGTAAAACCGAGTTTCTTGTTGCACGTTAAGTATTGGAATCCGAAGGTATAAGTAACCTGGGTAGAAAGACAATAGTGCAAACAGTTTACACTCAGTTCCCAGTGTTCCTTTTCTAGGTGTAGATGATTCTGTCCATCATTGATCAATTGGAATTGGATGAGCTCTTCCCTATGTTGAAGATATCCACTTCCATCAGAATACATCCTCGTATAGTATCATTGTTGAAGTGTATAATGATCTCCTAGTTCTGCTCACTTCACTCAGCATCAGTTGATGTAAGTCTCTCCAAGCCTCTTTGTATTCCTCCTGCTGGTCATTTCTTACAGAACAATAATATTCCATAACCTTCATATACCACAATTTACCCAACCATTCTCCAACTGATGGACATCCATTCATCTTCCAGCTTCTAGCCACTATGAAAAGGGCTGCCACAAACACCAAATGAACAATTAAAAAAAAACCTCATCATAATAAATATACATGTTTCAACAAAACAAATTTCCGTATTGACTATGTCCAGGATTGTAAGTTTCATGCTACATTTCAAGTCCATCAAATCTCTGACAGGTGGTGGGCAGTATGTTTTATCTTCAATCCTCTAGACTCATGATTTATCATTAATCTTGTATGAATTCTGTGTTGTAAGCCAGAGGCACTAGAAGTACATGGTGAGAGATGAAGAGAGGATAAGAGACCCTCAAAACAGATTTTTCCTAATTGATAACTTAGCTATAGATTAGCCTTGCTGGCCTTTATCATTAATAGTTTCTATTCAGCAATTAATATCCCCCCAATTATTATTAAATGCAGTTGATTGCACAGTAAGCCAGCTATTTACTGTCTGGCCAGGATTTAGGTAAGATAAATAGTTCCAGACATGACCAGTCCAAGTCATGAGTGGTAGTCAGCCAAGAAGAATGAGTGAAGACAAGCATTGGGGCCAAGCCAAGAAGAGCTTTGGACAGAGGTTCACTCAAAGGAACAAACATATACATAGTGGGAGGGAAGGAATTAAGGCAGGAAGCCAAATTCTACTTAGTGCAGTTCAGCAGTCAGGGATGCTCAGCCAGAGAAAGAGGAGATGTTGGATGGACATGATCTATTCCTTTAAATATCTGAAGGACTAGCAAGGGGAAGTCAGAGGTAAGCTTTTGCTGCTTGGTCCCAGAGAGTAACACAAAGAGTCCTATTTAGAGCTGCCTGACAATAGAATGAATATCAGCTTCAATTATTTCTGTGACACTAGTTGCTAACACTTCTGTCCATCCAGGTGTTCTTTGCTCCTCTGCGAGAAGTCAGGAGAATAATAGAATTTTGGTGGAGGTAGACTCATTGAGTCAAGCAAATATCCAGAAGTGTGACATCTGTAGAAGAGGCACGGAACTTGTTATTCTTAAAATAATATTTTATTATTTTTTTAAATTAGAAAGCATTTATTTTCCCTCCTTTTTAACCCACCCCAAACACATGCATATTGAGAAGGAAAGAAAAGAAAATCAAAACTCTTTTTTGGAATTCCATATTGGGACACATTCTATTTGTTCTATACTAAGTACAAATGTGAATGATAAAGTAAAACAAATTCTCACACTGATCATGTTCAAATATGAGTTTCTCATGCTACCTCTTGAGTCCATCATCTCTCTGTCAAAAAGTAGCTAGAATATTTCATCATTAGTCCTCTTCAATTATAACTGGTCATGGAACTGATCAGTACTCTTAAATCTTTCAATGTTATTTGTCTTTACAATATTGTACATTGTGAACATATTGTCCTTTTAGGTCTGCTTACTTTACTTTGCATCAGTTCACACAAACTTTTGTGGGTTTCTCTGAAACCATTCATTTAATCATTTCTTATGGCATAAATGTATTGCATCATATTCATAAACCATACTTTTTCAGCAATTTCCCCAAATGATGGGCCTTCCTTGAGTGTGCAATTCTTTGCCAAAAATAAATCTGCTACACACATTTTTGCACATATGAATCCTTTTCCTTTTTCTTCGATTCCCCTCATCTCCTACACTCTCACAATAGTCCTATGAGAGAGAAAAGTTAATAGATACATGGAAAAGTCAGGTGAGGGCTCTCACATCAGAATCACATTAACAGTTATTTCACTTTACACCAAAAACTTCCCATTGCTTTCTACAGCTGACATTCTATTTAAAAACACCTTCCATGTGAAAGACAAGCATGGAGACAAGAGTTTAATCAAGTGTATTAACTGAAAAATTATAATACATATATAATAAAGATCATATATGTGTATTTATAATATAAATATTAGATTTCATCCAAAAGATGATTTATAGAGATATTAAATGGACCTCATCTTAGATATAAGCATCCAAATATATCCTGTAGATCGGAGCAACAAGTTTCATTTGGGTATCGATAGCACTTTTTACAAAGATGGAGAATATAATGGTGCAAATGATCAATCCATCAAGCTAGGACTTACCAATGTTAGTATGTTATATTTATGAAAATGTATAGAATCTAAAAAGATAGAACATTACTCTGCCTTTGTATGTTATGCAGCCTTGCTTGTACACTTCCAAAGAGATCCCAATAATCTCTCTGGATTTGAAGTAGACTCCAAAGTTTACCTACTAGTGAAGAAACTAGCTTTCTAATGGAAACCAAGCCCAATGTCAAGACAACAGTCTTTCATTAAAAGAGAAAATGAAGAAGAGAAATTGGGATAACACAGCTTCAAGGGAAATGCTTAACTAGACTTTTTAATGGAAAGTGCAATATCTAAATGATAACTTTGAGCAGGGGATCAGAGCTATTCTATGTCAGCTGCTTGGATAATCAGACATGTGGGAAAAAAGTATTTGAGTGGGAGAATTATTTTGTAGGGTTTTCTGGAACTGGCATACTTTAACCAATTACCATGTTACTTTGTGATGATGAAGAAATTCTCCACTTAAGTCCTTCTCAGGTACCTCAGAGGTTTAGAGAGCAAGCTAGAAAAAAAAAAAAAAAGAAAGAAACCTCACTTTATTAAACTAAATACTAAAATATGGTAAGGTTGTAAATACTATCTATAAAGGGAGTGGCCATGCTGATTAAATCAAAGATAAGGCTAATAAATTATAAGGGACAAACTTGGCCCTAAAAAGATAAGAGAAGATGTCTCGTACTCTTTCTTCAAAGTGGGAATCCTAAAGTACGGAACATTATATATATGAGATTTTTTCCATGTTTTTGAAGGGATTGTTACCTTTTTTCCTACATTTTTTTCAACATTTGTATTTTTACTTTTCTTCTAGTCAATCTGATGGGTGTGAAATTATACTTTGGAATCCTTTCAATTTGTATATCTCTGATTATTAGGAATTTAGAGCATTTTGCCTATCGTGATTACTGATTTCTTTTTTTTTCATTAATTTAATTTTAATAATAAAGTTATAAAACAAATTACCTAAGAAGAAAATTTAGTGAAATAGTTAAATCATGGTTTAATTTTTCAAGAAAAACTTATAAAAGGGTTCTTGCAAATAGAAATAGTACATTGGCAAATCATGTAAACTATATATTTTTTTTAGTTATTTAGTATTTTTAATTTATAGAAAATAGAAAGGCAGAAAATAAAAATAAAACAAAACAAAACAAAGTAGATTTTTGCCATGTGCCCAGCAGAATGTCAGGGAGGATTCAAAATATAACAATGAATTTCCAGTTCAAGAAAGGATATATAATAGTAAAAGAAATTATATTCATAAGTGTCCATGTTTTCTTTACTTCTTTGAAGTCTATTCTTTTGTTCTCTGCTGTGCACTTGCATTTTTTTTTTTACTTTTTTCTTTTTTTCTCTTACATCTCCCCCAACTCCCTGAAACAGGCTATAATTAAGCACAGCTATATTTAATAGCTTATACACAAAGAGATACACACACACAAACACAGACATATATACACACAAATACATTCACCCTCATCCATAGATACATATATATATATACATATATCTACATATACACATACATAGAGCAATATGCATATATATATATATATATACTCACACACATACATATATATATTTTTTTATATATATGTATGTATACCAATACGCCATTTACCCTAACTTGCCTTAAATTAACCATCTTCCACAAATGGATCCCTCCTTATCTTCTCCCACCCTTTGTATCTCCCTCTGTCTTTCCCTTCCTCCTTATTGCTTATAGATTTTTAAAATAGATTTCATGGTATATATGTAATGTTGCCTATTTAACCCATTTCCAATGTAAGTAGGTTTTCAGAATTATGAACCCTCCTCTCCACTCAAATGCCTATGTGTCTATTCTTCCTCTCATTCATAAATCTTTCTTTTGAGTTACCCAGTTCCTGATGTCAATTGTAAATGTATGGTATGCCTTTCTACATAGAAAACATAAATAATTTGTCCACATTAAGTTCCTTAAAATTAATCTTGGATAGTGGCCCTTATATGTTAAACTTTCTACTTCTGGTTTGTTTGATAAAAATTCTTGAAAATCTTCAAGTTCATTGAATGTCCATTTTTTTTCCATTAAATATTATAGATAATTTTGATGGATATGGTATTTTTGGCCACAGGCCTAGTTTTTTTTTTTTTTTGATTGTCAGTATATATGATTTCAGGGCCTGAAGTCTTTTATTGTGGCTATTGATAAGTCCTGTAAAATTCTAATTGTAGCTCCAACATATTTGAATTTTTTTCCTTGTTTCTTGCAAGTTTTTCTCTTTGATTCTGGGGGTTTTGAAATTTGGCTATAATTTTCTTATGTATTTTTCCACAAAGAATAACTTTGTAATAATGAGCAGTGGATTTTTTTTCCTATTTCTACTTTTCCTTCATTATCACTCCAAAGCAATTTTCTTGGATTATTTCTTGCATTATTGTATCAAGATTTTTTTTTTTAGTCACAGCAAAAAAAAACAAACAAAAAAAAAAAAAAACAGTGGTCAAATTATTTTTATATTTTCTCTTCTTGATCTGTTCTCCAGATCTGTTGTTTTTCTTATAAAATGTTTCACATTCATTTCATTCTTTATATTCTCTTTTGTTAATTCTTTGTCTCTTATAATTTCACTGACTTCTCCTTGCCCAAAGAGTTATTTTCATCACTTTCTAAGATTCTGTATCTCCTTTTCTAGTTGGATACCTTTTTTTTCATAATCTTATTTTTCTTGGATGGTTTTTTATTTTTTTAGTTTTCCTTGATGTCTCTCATTTTATTTTTAAATTCTCCTTTGAGTTCTGTAGTTCTCTCTGCTCAGGAAGCATTCATCATTACTCCTTGGGGTAGAAGTTCTTTTTACTTCAGTGTCCTCCTCTGAACATGAACCCTGGTCTTCTCTATTCCCATATTACTTTACAATTTTCCCAGCAGTTTTTGTCAAATAGTGAGTTCTTGTCCCAATAGCTGGGAGCTTTGAGTATATAAAAAACAAGGCTATTATGCTCATTTGCTTCTGTATATTTTGCATGTAATCAATTCCATTGATTAATCACAGTGTCTTAGCCAGTGCCAAATTGTTTTGATGATGGTCACTTTTATAATATAGTTTGATATGCAGGTCTGCTAGACCTCCTGCTTTCAATTTTTTTTTCATTGATTCGCTTGGTATTCTTGACTTTTTCTTTTTCTAACTGAGTTTTTTCCTAATCTTACAAAGTAAATCTTTGCTAGTTTGGTTTAATACTAAGTAAATAAATTAATTTAGATTTATTGTTACTTTTATTATATTGGCTCAGCTTACTCATGAGCCAATAATATTTCTCCCATTATTTAAATCTGTCTTTATTTGAGTGAAGAGTATTTCATAATTGTGTTCACATAGTTTATGTGTGTATGTTGGCAAGCAGACTCCCAAATACTTCATAGTGTCAGTGATTATTTAAAACGGAATTTCTCTTTCTGTCTCTTCCTTCTAGGTTTTGTTGACAATATGTAGAAATGTTGGTCATTTACGGATGTTTATTTTACATCCCACAATTTTGCTAAAATTCTTGCCTTGACTAGGTTTTTAATTGATTTTCTTAGGTGTTCTTAATATCATATTCTCTGCAAAAGAGAAAGAAACAGGGACAGAGAGATAGAGATAGACAAGGAGAGAAAAACATTAAAACAGAGAGAGATACAGAGAGAATTTTGTTTCCTCATTGCCTATTTATTTCAATTTTTTTCTTGTCTTATTGCCACAGTTAACATTTCTCATAAAATATTGACTAATAGTGGTGATAATGGGCATCCTTGCATCACTTCTAATTTTATTGGGAAAGCTTTGCGCTTTATCTCCACTGCAGAAATCGTTTGCTCTTGGTTGTAAATAGATATTAGCTGTCATTTTAAAGAAAGGCTCCATTTATTCTTATGCTTTCTAGCATTTTAAATAGGAATGAGTGTTATATTTTGTCTAATTGTGACATTCACTTTTCAACATCCTCAGTCAGTCCCCACCCTAGTTTCCTCAGTTCTTTAGTTCTGGCTAAATGCCACTTCACAAGGAAGAATTTTGTTGGTTATTGCCTTAGAATGGAGAATAAAGGCAGCAGTAAGGGCAGGGAGGTGAGGAAAAGGGAGATGCTGACAAAAACTGTAGCAACTGCAAGAGAGTTGCTGAATTGATCCAATGGCATAATAAGCCCATAAGTGAGGTTTGAGAAGTGGTTAGGTTTGGAGAATGTGTCTCATCCTCTATCTTGTTGGCACTTATTACATTATCAATTATCCCCCAATTCATATGCTACTGCCTTATGTTCCTTACTGGACTGTAAGTTCCATGAGGGTAGGAATTCATAAGATTATTAAACTTTGAGCTAGAAGAAATAATAGAAACCACTTAATCCCATCATTTCATCTTGTAGATGAAATAACTGAACTTGGGAGAAAAGAATTGACTTCCTTGAGTTCAAGTAGCAGAGATAAGATTTAAAATCTGTCTGTTTGACTTCAAATTCAGAATTCTTTCACAATATACAGTGAGGAAAGTCAAACAAAAAGATTGCAAAGGCTCAGTTGAATAATCTCTTTTCTTCAAGTAAGTTTGTCCTCTGAAGTTTTCAGGCTAGCAAGTTCTTGCTTCCCCCTCCTGACATTGTAAAGCTAAACCAAACACCTTCAAAGTTAATATCAGCTATTTACTCTGACCACACAGGGGACTCTGAGTCAGGAAAAAGACCATATTTTACTAACTCCTGTCAGCATGACTCATTCCCTGATGGAAAAATCAATTGTTTGCCTTAAAGAAAAACACTCGGGGACCAATTGCTGCTGTCTCCCAAACCCCAGGTGATGTATCTTCCATGACATGGGCCAACCCATCTGGGAAGGCAACTATCCTCCATCCTTAATAAGAATATCACTCTTTCCCAAATTCCCCCTATGAGGCAGGGCCAGGGAAGAGAATAAGAAGATCCTCTCTACTGCTCTCTCTCTGAGCAGCATGAAACAATGCTGGGCCTGCATATTCCCAAGTCAAATTCAAGTGCACTCAGAATCCTGGAGCTGAGACAGATTTGAAAGGCTTTCTAGGTCTCCCCTGCCTGAATCAGAAATACCCTTTAGGCTACAAAATCACTGGCTAGACATTAGCCGGCCTTTTTATAAATACTTCAAATGACAGGCTATTCACCCCCTTAATCACAAAATCTTGGAGTTGGAAGGGGAAAAAGATCCACCCATCTTACCAGTTCCTGAACTGGAATATTTCCTAAAAGATTATTGTAACTTTTCAATTTGCTGTTTTGTTTTATATCTAGTACATACCTATTTTTATACATGCTCTCCTATCAGAAAGTAAGCTCCTTGAGGGCAGGTGCTATTTTCTCTGTGATTATTAGTATATTACTATGTACTTAGCACATAGTAAAATATTAATAAATGCTTATTGATTAACTACTTGATCTATTTAGTGACCTCCAACTATATATAGATAGATAGATAGATAGATAGATATAATAGATATATAGATAGATATGTTTATCTATCTATCTATCTATCTATCTATATCTATCTATCTATACATATATATATATATATATATGTATCGTCTTTCAAAGAAAAATCATTCTACTTTTTGGACAGTTCTGATTGTTACCAAGTTTATTTTTTTTCTTCTGCTCAAGAGGGCCTATCTGCCCTCTTTTATCAATTGCTCTCAATTCTCCTGCCTAGGATCAAGTAATATAAATCTTATCCCTCTTCCCTGTCTTCATATATCTGAAAACAGAAATAATATCCTCTTGAAGCCTTCTCTTTCCTAGGATTAGTATAACCAGTTTACTTAAAAACCTTAAAGAGGTCTCTTTTCACCATCTTGTCCATTGTTCTCCAACTTGTCACCACCTTTCCTAAAATAATAATAATAATAATAATGATGATGATGATGATGATGATATCCAACTGAAGAATTATATTGATGGTGTGGATAATTTTATAGCCTAAGTCGCTATCAATGGCAGCACCAGGATATCTGAGATATCTGAGATAAAAGATACCAATCCTTTTTGGTCCCATCCACTTGGAAAAAAGGGGATTATGGACAATCAAAGAAAGCATGAAGCCACTGGGAATCTGGGAGTTCAGGAATGCTGATTTGCATCATTTGCCAATTTTTGAAGTGTAAATGTTCCCATACTTGAGCTAGCACAACTATTTACCCAAGTCTTACTTGAGCTTCACAGATGGAAATGCTCTCTTCCTCATTTGATCTCAGAATGTTCATGTGCTGTACATAAGTACTATGTATTGTAAATGAATTTGTATTGTAGTTATAAGGATTCTTCCCCTATTAAATCAGAAGTTCCTGGGGGTTCAAATGGTGTCTCACTCTCCCCAGTAGCCTGAGTTTCCAAAACCTTACTAAATATGATACATGCTCCTTAACTGTTTATTGAAAGCTTCTGAGATTGTCAAAGTTTTAGTGTCATCTTTATTTTACTTATTCAACTCTTCAGGACACCCCTGTTATTTTCCACCCCACACACTCCCACATACACATTTATGGGCCTGATAATTACCTTCTTTCTTCTTTTCTGTCCCATCTTAATTATGCTCTTAGGAAAGGATTCATCTCCAGGCAGCAGCAGCAACAGGAAATATAACAATCTATTGAAAGAAGAGAAAGGCATTAAGTTATACCCAGAAATCAAAGATAACGAACCCTATAATTCATGAATTCTTTAGTAGAGAGTATTCATTTGGAATAAAGAGACTCAAGTTCAAATGATAATCCTGACACCTACTGATTGCATGACCTGGTGCAAATCATTTTAATTCAACTCAATTTAATAAATATTTACTGAGCACCCACTATGTGCCAGGGGTTCTCAAACTATGGCCCGCAGACCAGATGCGGCCCACTGAGGACGTTTATGCAGCCCGCCGGGTTATGGCAAATGGGCTGAGGGGTGGAGACAGAGTGTCCAGCCCTCCCACAGTCTGAGGGACAATGAACTGGCCCCCTGTTTAAAAAATTTGAGGACCACTGTGCTAGCTATTTCACTTCTTTGAAATTTAGTTTCCCTCCCTTTACTCCCTCCCCTAAATGACAGGCAATCCCATACATGTTACATGGAACTTTGAAGGCATAATTTTCAAATTATTTTCTAAATGGCTGAACCAATTCACTGCTCCACCAATAGTATATCGATGTGCCAGTTTTACCAAAGTCCCTTTAATATGTATCATTTTCTTTTTTGTCAACTTTGGCAATCTGAAAGGTATGAAATGAAACCTCAGAATTGCTTTAATTTTCATATCTCTAACTATTATTTGGAATATTAATTCATATAACTATTGATAGCTTGGATTTCTTCCTTTGAAAATTGTCCATATCTTTTGAACATTAACCAACCAAGAAATAAATATTTTTCTTATAAATTTGAATCAACTTCTTTTTGTATCTTGGAATTTCTAGTAATTTTGAAGAAGACTTCTACTAATATCTTTATTCTAATGCTTCCCTATATCACAGAAAGGGCCTGGACCCTCAAAGTAGCATAAGTCCCAGAGAGTCAAGCAAGCAGTCAGTCATAAAGCATTTATTGTAGGTGAAACATTGGACTAGGAACTATGGATATACAAAAACCAAAAATAAAGGAAGGAAAGAAATAAGGAAGGAAGGAAGGAAGGAAGGAAGGAAGGAAGGAAGGAAGGAAGGAAGGAAGGAAAGAAGGAAGGAAGGAAGGAAGGAAGGAAGGAAGGAAGGAAGGAAGGAAGGAAGGAAGGAAGGAAGGAAGGAAGGAAGGAAGGAAGGGAGGGAGGGAGGGAGGGAGGGAGGGAGGGGAGGGAGGGAGGGAGGGGAGGGAGGGAAGGAAGGAAGGAAGGGAGGGAGGGAGGGAGGGAGGGAGGGAGGGAGGGAGGGAGGGAAAGAAGGAAGAAACTATTTCTATTTTCAAAGAGTTTATCTTGGAGTTGAACTATGTGCCTTTCATTTGGGGTTAGTCCCACCTCCAGGAAGCTAGACATAGGAAGTCTTTGCCATGTATGCCTCTGGGGAAAGTACCTTTTCTAAAGAAAGCATCAATTTTTTGAAAAGCTAAAAGGCAAAAGATTTTTAAAGAAATCCTCTTCCCTCAGATCTGATTAGGGAAAATAGGCCTAATTAGTCCTACTACATTTTCACCTTGTGTAATTATACCCAAGAAGTTCTATTTAATTACTCTGGCAGAATCTAAAGAAATGAGTAGCATATTTTTATGGTTAAGAAATTGCCTTTCTGCCTTCTGGAATTTGCCCTCAGATGCACAGTTTCACCATTTATTGTTTGTTAGATATGGGGAAAGCACTGACCTAGGAACCAAGAGATCCAACTTTAATCATGACTCAATATCCAACTTATTGTATGACTCTGAGAAAGTCCTTTTCCTCTCAGCGCCTCGTTTTCCTGATACATTAAATGGCAAGGTTAGATGAGATGATCTCTGGGTCCCTTCCAGCTCATTCTGTGATTCTATGATTCATTATTAGAAAATAAAATGTATGCCCTCAATTACCCTGGGGTGAGGCAAGAATCTGATGACTTCTTGCCTCTGTTCTGAATTCATTGTGTGCAAAGCAATCACTTTGAGAGAGTAACTTCCCAGAAACCATCAGATCAAGGATGCCAAGTTGGAAAGTATCACTTCCTTAGTGGAGGAAAAGGACATTGGACTCCAAGTCTATATGGGAAGAAGAAAAGGGAGGAGGGGAAAAGGCACCTGGTAATCACTGATTGTTACCATTTTCAAAATTTAAAATGTAAATAGTATGGAGAGATAGTAAAACTTGATATCAGGTATCAAGAACAGTGGTTCTTTTTAGTACTAGATTGTTAAATGGATAGCTAGTGTTGGAGTCAGGAAGTCATGGCTTAGTCTAGCTCTGGCTAATCTGGCTAATATATGCTGTCTCAGTCAAGTTGAAACCTGTTTAAGATTTTAGCTTAAAAAGGCCAACATCTCTCATTGCATCCTAACCTAACCACTGGACCCAGGTGGTTCTGGAGGAGAAACTGAGGCAGGTGACTTTGTTCAGCCCCTCTCACTCAATCCAATTCACCTGCTTGTCACAGCATCACCTCCCTGATATCATGGTTGCCTTTAAGAAGGAAGGACAAACAAATGGTGCATACTAGCGTGTTATCCCTGAACCAGAAGCCAAATCTCTCAGGGTCTCAGAAAACTCTCTCAGTCTTTAAGTTCTTACCTGCTTACCTACATTGTAGAAGGATTTTCCTCCTTCAAGGCTTCTCTATAATGATCAGACCCCATCGCTATACCAGATTCTGCCCGATTTTCTATTCTTCTATCCCAATTTGTAAGATCCAGTGCTCATTTCCTTTCAACGTCCTCATCATTCTCAACTTGAACCCCAATCCCTCCTTCTTGGTGAGAATCAGATGTAGAATAGTGATTCCATTTGTGGGTTCCTCTACTTCTTAGAAAATAAAGTAATCATTAGAGACACAGAGTGCTGTGATTGATAGACAGAACCTAGGACTGGGAATCAGAAAGCTCAGGATTCAAATTCTACTTTAGATCTTTGTTAGCTCTGTCACCCTAAGCAAGTGACTTAAGTTTCCTCATCTGCAAAATGGGAATATTAATGAATATTAATACTACTTACCTCACCAAATTTTTGTATCAAATTAGATATTTGTAAATTAGTTTACATGCCTTAAATTAAAATATGAATGTTAAAATGCAACAACAAGAGATACAAAGAGAAATTCCATTCCAAACAAATGTTGAGAGTATAAAATATTTGGGAATCCATCTACCAAAGAATAGTCAGGAATTATATGAGCAAAATTACGAAACACTTGTCACAAAAATAATTTAAATTATTATCAGATTTAAATAATTGGAAAGACATTCAGTGCTCTTGGATCGGCCAAGCGAATATAATAAAGATGACAATACTCCCCAAACTAATCTATTTATTTAGTGCTATACCAATCAGACTCCCAAGAAACTATTTTAATGACCTAGAAAAAATAACAACAAAATTCATATGGAAGAATAAAAGGTCGAGAATTGCAAGGGAACTAATGAAAAAAAAAGTCAGAGGAAGGTGGTCTAAGTGTACCTGATCTAAAGCTATATATTAGCAGCAGTCACCAAAACCATTTGGTACTGGCTAAGAAATAGAATGGTAGATCAGTGGAACAGATTAGATACAAAGGACAAAAAAGGTTACATCTATAACAATCTAATATTTTACAAACCCAAAGATACCAACATTGGGGATAAAAATTCATTATTTGAAAAAAACTGTTGGGAAAACTGGAAATTAGTATGGCAGAAATTAGATATGGATCCACACTTAACACCATATACCAAGGTAAGATCAAAATGGGTCCATGATTTAGGAATAAAAAATGAGATAATAAATAGATTAGAGAAACAGAAAATAGTCTACCTCTCAGACCTGTGGAGGAGGAAGGAATTTATGACCAGAGGAGAACTAGAGATCATTATTGATCACAAAATAGAAGATTTTGATTACATCAAACTAAAAAGTTTCTGTACAAACAATACTAATGCAAACAAGATTAGAAGGGAAGTAACGAATTGGGAAAATATTTTTAAAGTTAAAGGTTCTGACAAAGGTCTCATTTCCAAAATATATAGAACTGACCCTAATTTATAAGAAATCAAACCATTCTCCAATTGATAAATGGTCAAAGGATATGAACAGACAATTCTCAGATAATGAAATTGAAACTATATCCACTTATATGAAAGAGTGTTCCAAATCACTACTGATCAGAGAAATGCAAATTAAGACAACTCTGAGATACCACTACACACCTGTCAGATTGGCTAAGATGACAGGAACAAATAATGATGAATGTTGGAGGGAATGTGGGAAAGCTGGGACACTGATACATTGTTGGTGGAGTTGTGAAAGAATCCAACCATTCTGGAGAGCAATTTGGAACTATGCCCCAAAAGTTATCAAAATTGCATACCTTTTGACCCAGCATTGCTGCTATTGGGCTTATATCCCAAAGAAATACTGAGGAGGGGAAAGGGACCTGTATGTGCCAAAATGTTTGTGGCAGCTCTTTTTGTAGTGGCCAGAAACTGGAAGTTGAATGGATGTCCATCAATTGGAGAATGGTTGGGTAAATTATGGTATATGAAGGTTATGGAATATTATTGCTCTGTAAGAAATGACCAGCAGGAGGAATACAGAGAGGCCTGGAGAGACTTAAATCAACTGATGCTGAGTGAAATGAACAGAACCAGAAGATCACTGTACACTTCAACAACAATACTGTATGAGGATGTATTCTGATGGAAGTGGAAATCTTCAACATAAAGAAGATCCAACTCACTTCCAGTTGATCAATGATGGACAGAAACAACTACACCCAGAGAAGGAACACTGGGAAGTGGATGTAAATTGTTAGCACTACTGTCTATCTACCCAGGTTACTTATACCTTCGGAAGCTAATACTTAATGTGCAACAAGAAAATGGTATTTACACACATATATTGTATCTGGGTTATATTGTAACACATGTAAAATGTATGGGATTGCCTGTCATCTAGGGGAGGGAGGGGAAAATTTGGAAAAATGAATACAAGGGATAATGTTATTAAAAATACTCATGCATATATACTGTCAAAAATTTTTATAATTATAAAATTAAAAAATATGAATGTTAGCTATTAACATTAGCACTTTCATTAATGTCAGTCAATGTTAACTCCTGTACTTTAGGTAGAAAGCTCCTGGAGTTTTCTAGATATTTGTTCCTTTCTCCTCTCTATTGTGCTTTGCCAACAAGTGAGGTCTGTGATCTGTTTTTGTAGCTAACTATTTCCCTTCTCTGTTCAAGTGGTTTCAGCAACATAATACGGAACTGGGAAAAAATATCAGAAGCCATCTTCTCCAACCCCCTCAAATTACAGATGAGGAACTTGAGGTCCAAGTGACTTGATTAAGGTCACATGAAGAGTAAGCATCAAAGACAAGATTTGAACTCGGGCTCTCTGATTACAGAAAATGCTTTTTCCCCTCTACCTCTGATCTTCATTCAAATATTTTCCAACATATTTCCTCCCCACACTGGTTTCTGCATTAGCTCATAAATAAATCACATTAAGGGCTACACTGTCCTTCCCTTTAACTAGCCTTCTACTTTTGTATAAGGCAGATATTTCTGGTCCAACATCTTCTTGTGGGTCTCATTTGATCAACTTTCATCAACACCTGACTTCAAATATGTCTCTTTACTCTAGGTTCTCTTGCACAGGACTTGAACATTAGGTACTTTTGTCTAGATACCAGGGACAGGAAGTTTTGTTGTTAGCTTTCTTTCTTGAACTTATTTTTCTTTACCTGTGACCTTTATCTCATCTCCATTACTACAATTTTGTCTGAATTGCAGCTACTCTCTATGTTCTTTAGCTTGGTAGATATGAGACAGTTTTCTTTACCCCATCCCCACCCACACATTCATTTTCAACTTAAATCTCTTTTGATTAAATTTGCAAGGCTCCAAGCCGATGCGTACCTACTGAAGCTTGTTAGGTCCTCTATATCTCTGGCTAGGATAATATCCTCCCTTCTTTTTGAACCGTGATCCATTCTCAAGGTCAAAGCTAATGAATTACTCTCTGTCTTAACTCCAATATCCCTTTCTCATTAAATAGCCCAGAAACTCTGCATTGTTTTTCCCAACTTCATTTTTGGTCACCTGGGTTTCTAGCCACCATTTGGAGAATGAAATAATTTAATTATAGGTTTAATGCAACACTGGGTGGATGTTTGGTATACATTTATGACAAACAAGGGACTAAGGAGACTCTCGCATCAGAATTTAAATTCAGCCTCTTGCTGAATCCAGCATTATTTTTTCCTTCAAATTTTGGTTCTTTGTCCATATGTTCACTAGAAATAGAATGTCATTATAATTTATATTGAATATTTGGATGAGTTGATGAAATAAAAGTTATTATTGTTAGAAACAAATGCAGGGTGAGTGGAGCCTAGCTGAGGCCATGATCGCACCAAGGACTCACCCAAAATGACTACAACAGGTACTTAAGTCAGGCATGCATCGTTTCAGTACCAAAGTGCTCTGAAAACATATAGTTTAAGCAATCAAAATCATATGATCAAAGCTAGAAATGAGGGAACTGAGGTTCAAAGAAATTCAAAGGCTTAATACAGGGCAACAGGTTTTAGTGTCTAAAGGTGGATTTCAATACAGCTCTCCATAACTCCAAGACCTGTAGTCAAAGGAAAGTTGCCAATACTGATGTTCTTAGAGTTTTACTAGAGACATAAATGATTAAGATTATATATATATGCACACATATGTACACACACACACACACATATATATATATGTAAACTCTAATACATCATGTCAGAAGTTGGGGTTCAATTAACATGTGAGTTGTACTTGGATTTCAACAAACCATTTAGCCAAATGTCATCTTTGTTGACAAAATGAACACCCTGAATCTTGATAATACAACCATTGGCTGAATACAGATCTAAATGAATGATCACATCTCAAAGAGTTTTGGTTTATAAATTTTGTCATCCTGGGGGAAGGTTTCTCATAGAATAGCTATTAGAAGAGGGAGTAATATCACTATAATGGATGAAGTTCAGACTGGACGTGTATAACCATTCTCTAGAAATGATGATTAAGATCCAGTTGAGTCAAAGAAGATGATTTCTGAGGTTCCATACAGATACTACAACTCTGTGAGTGTTTATCCTCCTTTCTCTGAGAGAATGAGGAACAGGGAAGAAATATAAATAATGAGGATACTTGAGTTCTAGTCCTGGCTCTTTCCAGCTATATGGTCTTTGGCAAGTCACAGATCGCTCTGTGCCTCAGTTTCCTTATTTCTCAAATGAGGATATTAATTCTGTCCTGCCTCCTTCATGGGGTTGTATCAAAGATTAGATAAGGTAACGGCTGTGAAAACTTTGAGGAAATCCAAGTTCTGTGCAGATGACATTTCTGTATTACATATAATTATTTCAACAGCATTATTAATACATATAAATGAGATTCTCCTCATTATTAAGTATGATCTATTGGGTACATTTGAGGCAAAGAAGCAGATTGAAATTTCCTTCAGGTTTTGCTGTTCAGAATTCACAGTCAGACGACTTCCTTCCCTCCAAGGAACAGTGATTAACTGCTTCCTATTCTCCTCTGTGGAGCTAACACTACCCCTCCCACCCCCCACCCCAGATCACTGGCTAGAGTCCCTGTCTAATTGTCTAATGCATTGGTCTGGCCCTGGACTCCCAGAGGGCTTTTCAGCTGCCCCTTGCTCTGCTGCCTGTATTAGCCATCATCCTCCCTGCTGCTCCCTGACATCTGGAAAGCATTTGAAGTTGACATTTTCCCAGGTCTAAGGGGCTATTTCCCTTTATTCTCTGCCCTATTGGCAAACTGCAGGTTTCCTTTTCCTTCTGTTTCAATAAAAAGCCATGCCATTGATCGAGCTTTGCTAAACAGAATTCAGCATTGACTGTTTTATTTTTTTTCCATAAGGAATTCATTATGACTTTTACCTTACAGAGAAACAGCATGATACAGTAGAAAGAGTGGTGGAGTCAAGAGTAATTCCACCTTGGACAATGACTAGTTGTGTGACCACAGGCAATTCACCTAATCTCTCTAGCCTTACTTTCCTCATCTATAAAATGGGAATAATAAGATTGTTCTGAGGATCAAATGAGACAGTGTTATAAAGCATCATATAGACATGAGTTGTTAGTATATTTCCAATGTTATGGGGGAGGGAGGTGATTTTCTGCCAAAACAGTACAACTTCTTAATTCCTTAAAAGATGGGCTTAATGAGTGACTGGAGCCAAAAAAAAAATCCAATCTCATCTGCTGACTTCAAGTCCCTGGGGATGATTCTCCCAGCTAAATGCTGCTTCTCAGATGACACTAGACAAGAATGTAGGTGGTTCCAGATAGAAGCTGTTTGCACTTAGTAAGACTTGTACCCCTGATTGTGCTCTCAGGACTTCCTCCATGTGAAGTTCAGATATCAAATATATAAGTGACATAAATATAAAATGATGAAAAAATTAATTAATCTTAACAATTTGAGAAAGATCATAAAAGTATATTAAATAATGGTATATATGTATGCATATAGTATGTGTGTATGCATGTACATATATATTTGGAAAAGGAATATAACTGAATAAATATTTCTTTTAAGCAGAAAAAATAGTTCATACTTCCTAATGTCACACAGATGCAGTTCATAGACTTAAGATTAGAAGGCATCTTAAAAAGCATCTGCTCTAATTTCTTCAATTTAAAGATAAAAAAACTGAGACTCGTAGACAGTAGATAACCAGAAAAAGTTAAAATCACAGAATAAGGAAACAGCTGGACTTGAGCTAGGGAAGTTTAGTGATTAAGTCGTTTTAATTATGTCTGACTTTTCATGACCCCCTTTGAGATTTTCATGGCAAAGATATTTGAATAGTTTCTTTTGCCAGCTCATTTTACAGATGAGGAAACTGAGGTAAATAATGTTAAGTGACTTGTGTAGGATCACATAGCTAGTAAGAGTGTGAGGCACTCTATCCACCTAACTGTCTGAGTGTTAGGAAGAACTGAGTTTAAATCCTATCTTACGCATTTAATGGCTGTGTAACTAAGCATAAAACACACTCTGGATCTTAGTTTTCTCAGGCATAAAATGGGTATTATAATGCCTATAGTGTCTACCTTACTGTTGGAAGATTTTGAAGTATTCTACAATAATAAAAATAGTAGACATTTGCATAACTCTTGAAGGTTTATATATCATTTTACAAATATCTCAGTTCTCACCAAACCATGTGAAGAAGGGGCCGTTATTATCTTCACTTTTTTTTAACAGATAAAGAAAATGATTCCCAGAGAGATCAAATGGTTTGTTCAGGGCCACAAAGCCAGTATTTGACAGAATTTGGTCTTAAGCACAAGGCTTTTGGGCTGGAAAATAGTATATGCTTAACAAATGCTGATTAGTTGTTGATGGATTTATAAAAGTCACAAAAATGAGAAGGCATGGATAGTTTAGGATCTGCATTGGTAGAGTGCTTCATGGATGAAAGCATGGCTCCAGGGATGTGGCAAAGTTTTCCCTTATTATAAATAAATACCTTTTCTCAAAACCAAGTTTGTTCAACTATGATAAGGGAAATGAGACACCCAGATATTGTCACAGAAGCAAGAGGCAGAAAGTTAATCAGGGATCAGGCATGAAAAACCCCTGAAACCATTGAGTCACAAAAGATCAGGACAAGGAAGTTCATCCTCATCTTTATTAACATGCAATAATTAATAAAGGAGATAGCCCCAGAGCATGATTGAGGTTCCATTGGTTGGTTCCAAGCAAGACTTTGCAGCTCTACAAGGTAAGTGAGCTTAGTAAGCCCCAAATTCCAGGATTGGACATTTTATAGCTTAGGCTAGTCTCTGCACCTTTGAAATGCTCCTCACTTATCTATCTGCTTTTGATTTTCTATTCATCTTTCAAGGTTGCTCTTGAAGGCCACCTTCCCTGGGAAGTCTTCTCAATTATCCTAGCTTATAATTATTTCTCCCTTATCTCTAAGTCTACCAAAGATCTTCTTTCATTTAACACTTTTATTATCACTATTATTATTATTTCCAGAGGCTAAAGTTCTGAAAATATAATAGGCATTTAAATGTCATGATAATTCATGCAGTCTTCTTTCATGTCTCACGGTATATTTTTCTCAGAGTAACCATTTTAAAAAGGGAAGGGAAGGCAAGGGAATGAAAAGGGAAGGGAAAAGAAGGAAAATGGATGTAGAAAGAGAAAAGAAGAAAGAGGGGAAAGAAAAGAGAAGGAAAGGGAAGGGAGGAAAGGAAAGAGAAGGACGTGGTGGGGAGGGAAAGTAAAGGAAGGGAAGAGGAAAAGAAAAAAGAAAGGACAGGAAAAAAAAAGAAAAGAAAAAGTTGTGTCAAATGGAGACCTATTAAAGACCTTAGCTTAAGAAGATCAAAGTCTCTCACTGTGTCCAGGGACATCTCCATTGAATCTGATCTATATCTGGGCACTGGATCCAGATAGTTCTAAAAGGTAAAGTAAGGCTGGTGACTTTATATAGCCTTCTTTCAAATAAATCCAATTCATTTTCAAGTCATGGAATCAACTCTCTAATGTCATAGTCCTCTTGAAGAATGAAGGGCAAACAATATCAAATATGTTACTTAACACTAGTTAAAAAAATCCCAAACCATTCCCTGCTCTCAAGAAATTCTCACAATCTAATGAGGGAAACAATAGGAGAAAAATGAAGTTCAAACAAAATATATGCAGGGTAACTCAGCAGAAGGTTTGTGTAAAGGCTTCTTGTAAGTAGATAGGATTTCTATTTTGACTAAAATCTGTCTAGCTACCCTAATGAAGGAGAAGCTTTCTAGTCAGTGTACTTTTGCAGATGGGAGCTATAATGGTACAGAGAAATGATGAAACCCAAAGCGAGCAACTGAGAGAAACCAGGCATCATTGGATGGGAAGAGAGATAGCAGCACTTATATAGGGCCCAGTGGGGGACAGATCCAGAAAAAAAGGCTATATCTACAGAAGACCTTAGCAGACCTAGTTTCAGGGCCATGAGTCATCCCTTCATATGTGCTTCTCCTCACAAGCCCAATGATCCATACAATTCTCATACTGCGTCATCCCTACCTATGTCCACTCTTCCCACTGCTTACTAGCTGTGTGACTCTAGGCAAATCATTGACCCTATTTGTCTCAGTTTTTTTTTTTTTTTTTATCTATAAAATGAGCTAGAGAAGGAAATGGAAAATTACTCCAGTATCTTTGCCAAGAAAATCCCAAATGGAATCACAAAGATTTGGACGTGACTAAAACAACTGAAAATCAACATATTCTAGATTAAGGAAAGGAAGGTTCAATTGCTAATTTTTATTCTATTCTTTTTAATTGCTACGTCATTTAATCAAACTCCTTATTTTCAACTAAGTTCATATCTTACTGAGTGGCAAAAGTGGTAGATACTTATAAGCTATGATTTTGAGTGGATAATGACCTGGAAAGTACCTTGAGAAATATTTCTGGTGACCCCCAACATTAAAGGGAAGGGTCCTAGGTATTATACAAATGATACTACAACCATTTGCAGGCAAGCTGCTGAAGTTCTTGAAGTAAATTGATTTGTTCAGTCACATAATCTAGTAACAATGCCTTTTTATTCCAAGGTTGATTCCATTCAACCACCTCAGTTTTCATTAATAAATATTTATTGAATGTACATGTTATAAAGGATGGAGGTATATATAAGCATTTTTCTGCTAAGCTTGCATTATATGAAGACTAAACACAACATAATTTGTGGCTAAATGTCTTTGTTATACCTTGGCAGAGGCGAAAATTGTTCCCATTGATTAGGCTTTCAGAAGAGCTTTGGAATCATGGGTTATAGTAAAATTCCTTGACTAAGCATTTTGCAGGCATTAAGTAAATGAACTGATTGGGAATGTTGAGTAATGTTGTACTGCTGGATGGCACTGATTTTCTCCAGTGGGAGTCAGCAGCATAGCACCTTCAAAGCAAATGAAATGAGTATTGGCAATTACTCCATCTAAATCTTTGCTAAATAGGCAAGAATCTGAGCATGTGACAAAAGGTCTAGGGATTGTTAAGGCATGTCCAGGAACCCCTGGGATCTGATGAAGAAACACTCCTTATTTTGTAATGAAAGAACTGGAAATGGGAGTGAGCTCTAAAACTCAATTTTCTCCTTTGTAAAATGGGGGTGCTGATTCTTGACATTTCCCTCTCCAATTGTGAAGATCAGTGAAGATAGTAGATATAAAGCAGTATATAAATGGGATCAATTAATCTTTTTTTCCTCCATCTGAGGTTCAATTCAAGACATATGACTTCTGGACTTCCAGAGAAGTAGGTGATATAATTCCTCTGGTAGAACTTCTCCAGAATATAAGAATTCCATAATCAAGAAGTCCTGACCAGAAGCAGGAGGCAGAATTCATCAGAATTAATAATTCATATAGGGCTATGTTTTCTATTCATTTCTGGCTCTACCATTTTATGTTCTAAAGGCCCCTAAAGGATTTCAATTTCTAAGATACCTTCTGGTTCTAACATTTTATAGTATAATTATACTATTCTATAACTTAGTGTTCTAAATTCCCTTCTACTTCTAACATTATATGATCTAATTTCAATTCCAAGGTTGGCCATTCTATGACCTACCATCCTTTCTAACATTCTATGACCTACCATCCTTTCTAACATTCTATGATCCTATCATTCTAAATAGGCATGCCCTACCTAAAGTCATTAATTGATTTTTTGAATACATGAATTAGTCAAAACCACATTATACAAGGCAATTAGTTCTATATTTAGACCATCTGATTTACATTTGGCTAAATGATTGGGACATAATAGCAGAATTTCATGTTTATGGTTATGTTTGTTTAGAACCTGTTGTGAACATTACAGTGAAAATAATTCTGGTATTATGCAAAGTATTAAACTATGATTAATTTATATATTAAATAAACTTTCCTAATTAGGGTACTCTTCTGTGGCATAAAATATTGTTATAGACCTTTTGAAAGACAAGGTATTACTTTCAATCACAGCATTAACATAATTCATGTTAGCTTTCCTCCCCATGTTTTCAATAACCACTCAAATCACTTTGAAGGCTTTTGTTGAAGCAAGAGCATGAAGAATCTAATCTAAATCTGTTTGTGGGTCTTTTTTCTTAATTGGGTCATGGGTGATAAAATTTACTTATTTAATCATTAATTTTTTGACAGTATTATCTTAAAGTTTTTATTATCTGAAATATTTGCTTTTTAAAACTCTAGTTATTAATTGGCTAGCTTCTTCTCCTTATTAAGATAAAAAAGAAAGGAGTTCCATTAAATAAATAATTTAAAAGTGCCCTAGAACTAAAAACAGCCCTAGTTCTTCCATTTACTGTTTCACCCTGGACAATACACCTGAGATTTAATTTTCTCATCTATAAAATGGGGATAATAATAGCTACATTATCTATAAGAGTTTGAGAAGGAAAGCATTTTGCAAATAACAAAGTACTATTAAAAATGAAATATTACAGTTATCATTAGCAACAGTGATAATAATTCCACAGAATCTGCTTGACATAATGAATACTAAGTCTCTATGGAATTATTCATCTATATTCATTCATAAAGTGCTTTAGGCTTCAAAAGCACTTTCACATACATGATTTCACTTCATCATCCCACTAGTCCTATAAGGAAGTTGAGGCAAAGATCATTATCCCCATTTTGCAGATGAGAAAACCGATTCTCAAATTATGGTACATTCCCTAGTAACAAAGCTGGTAAAGAATATACCTAGAACTCCAACCTCATTGTCTTCTTATTCTAAGTTCAGAGATTTTACCCTGAACTATTGGACCAAATATTAAACTGACCTTATCAATAGTTGACTTTTAAAAAATCCCATGGCTTTTTTTGCATATAGACCTTAACTAAAAGTAACAATGAATCACACTTCATTCATTAACCTCTGAAGCCAGAAAGGAGTCACTATTTACTGGTTAGAAGGTGAAACTATTGAAAGCACACTGGACTTTAGAGCCAGAAAGAATGGATTTTAATCCTGGATCTGTTCCATAAAAGTGGTGTGACCTTGACCAAGCCACTTCTCCTTTATGAGCCCAGTTTTTCTCATCTGTAAAGTGAAAATTTTAATTCTTATGTTATCTGTCTGATTGATCGTGCCCATAACTAAATGTCTTTAACCCATTTCTAGTGATTTACATGGTTAAAAATGATTTTGCTGGTGTTTCCATTGGGCTTATATCCCAAAGAGATTTTAAAGGAGGGAAAGGAACCCACATGTGCAAAAATGTTTGTGGCAGCCCTTTTTGTAGTGGTAAGAAAGTGAAAACTGAGTGGATGCCCATCAGTTGGAGAATGGCTGAATAAGTTATGGTATATGAATGCTATGGAATATTATTGTTCTGTAAGAAATGACCTGCAGAATGATTTCAGAGAGGCCTGGAGAGACTTACATGAACTGATGTGAAGGGAAATGAGCAGAACCAGGAGATCATTGTACATGGCAACAAGATGATACCAAGATCAATTCTGATGGATGTGCCTCAATCATCATTGAGTTGATTCAAACCAGTTCCAATGATCCAAAGATGAAGAGAACCATCTGCACCCACAGATGTGGGAACTGTGGGAACGTGAGTGTGATCACAATATAGCATTTTCACTCTTATTGTTGTTATTTGTTTGCATTTTGTTTCCTTTCTCATTTTTTTTCCTTTTTGATCTGATTTTTCTTGTGCAGCACGATAAATTTGCTGTATAAATATGTATACATATATTGTACTTGTATATTTTAACATGTTTAACATATATTGGATTACTTGCCATCTAGAGTAGGGAGTAGGGAAAGGGGGAGAAAAATTTGGAACACAAGGTTTTGCAAGGGTCATTGTTGTATATGTTTTGAAAATAAAAAACCTTACTCTCATCAGAATTGTCTCAAAATTGGAATAACATATACTCTCAGTTGAGTATAGAAATCTGTCTTACTCTACATGAAAGTAGAAGAGAAGGAGATAGGAAAAAGGGGGAGGGTGATAAACAAATTGGGGGAAGGAATAGTCAGAAGCAAAATACTTTTTATGAGGAACAGGGAGAAAGGAAAGAGCGAATAGAATAAAAAAGGGGGGAAATATAATTAGCAACAGAAATTGTGAAAAGAATTTTAAGCAAGTTTTTTCTGATAATGGCCTTATTTTTCAAAAATATACAGAACTGAATCAAATTTATAAAAAAAAATGAGTCATTCCCCAGTTGATAAATGACCAAAAGATATGAACAGTTATCAGATGAAATAATCAAAACTATTTATAGTCATTTGAAAAATACTCTAACTCACTATTGATTAAAGAAATGTAAAATTAAAACAATTCTGAGATATTACCTCATACCATTAGAATAGATAAGAAAAAGAAAATAAAAAATGTTGCAGGAAATGTGTAAAAAACAAGACATTAATGCACCATTGATAGAATTGTGAATTGAACTAACAATTCTTTAGACCAATTTGGAATTATGCCCAAAGGATTATAAAGCCATTCATACCCTTTGACATAGCAATACCAATACCAGATATATATCCCAAAAGAGATACAAAAAAGGAAAAGGGGCTATATGTACAAAAATGTTTATAGCAGCTCTTTTATGGGGACAAAGAATTGGAAATTGAAGGGTTGCCTATCAATTTGGGAATGTCAACAAATTATCACATATGATTATGCTGAAATACTATAGTGCTATAAGAAATGATGAGCAGGATCCTCTTTGAAAAACCTGGAAAGACATCCATGAACTCATGCAAAGTGAAATGTACTAAATACAAAGTAATAGCAATATTGCAAGATGATCAGCATGAATAATTTGACTATTCTCAGCATTGCAATGATCTAAGATATCTCAGAAGGAATTAAGAAGAAAGATGCTATCCATATTCAGAGAAAGAACTGATTGTGTCTGAATACATATTAAAGCATACTTATTTTTAACTTCATTTTTTTGAGATTTTTGTGATAAGATGGGCTATGTTTTTTTTCACTAGATGACTTTTATGGGGAGAAAAGGAAAAAAAAAGAAATGTGGAAGGAGAAAAGTGCTTGGGTAGTTCCACCAAACTAAATATAATGGAGAACAGCTATAGTATATGGTGAATTATATTCAAGAGGTTCAGAAATTCACAGAACTTCAAAATTCAGCAGAGGAACCAAAAATAAAATCCATAGCCTCAAAGATTGTATACAAATTCAACAAGACATGGTTAGAAATTCATGTGAAGTACAGCATCTAAGACAAGGAGGCAAATGTGAAGTCAATAAATATTAATACTTAGTGGGATAAGATTCATTACTAGTACATGGCTCTGAAAGGATATGGTTTATTCAAAAGTAACAGGAAAAGTAAAAGTGAGAGGGACAGAATGGCATTAAAGAAAATATATTTATTAGAGAAAATTCAGGAACCAGAATCTTAGGGGGATTCATTAAAAAGCATTTGAGTGGAGTAAGAAAAAAGGAATATCATCAGAATGAATGAACTACAGTTCATCTGTACAGAAACAAATCAAAATCTAGACATTACTGATAAGGGATGTCAGCTATCCAGAAACACCCACATTTCTCTTCAAAGAGCAGAACAGTTAATAGTTTCTGTAATGATAATTTTGTCCTTCAAAAACTGGAGGAAAAAGCAAAGGAAATATTTATTCAGGGATATAATTCTCACTAACAAGTAGGAATTACTCACAAGTAGGTTTAACGAGTAGGCTTAACAAGTAGGCTTAATAAGTAGGTTGAGGTGGAAGGGATGAGAAGCTTAAGAGGAAATCATCAGGCTTTTAGGACTTGATACAGAGAAGGAAAAAGAAAGCCAGAAAAAGTCTTACATGTATTTAAAGTTTAAAAGGGCAGCTTTTGTTAAAGTTCAAAAAAACTGTGAATAGAAATTTATGACTTAAAATTTCATAGGAGGTGTCAGCTTAGGGGAATGAAAAGCTTTCAAGAATAAAATTCTGAAGACATAGAGTAACAATTCTAATAAATAACAAAGGGGAACCTTGTCAAAATTGACCAATCCATATATGCAATAACTATTTAATATATAGAAAGTAGAAGCAGACAGAGGACAAATACAAGCCATAGTATAGTAGGAATGGTATCAGGAAAGCAGGAGATCAGAATGAAATGAGACCAGTGAGAAAATGCTAAGGACATTGAAAAGTTTAGGGGAAAGAGAACCATTAAAGAAAGGAAAGGATGTGTTGCTTCAGAACACAAGCTTCACCAGAATGCCAAATGAATCCTTGATGTATTGAGATCAAGAATCCCTTAAGTTGAGTGTAGCTTGAGAGCACAAATAGATGAATAGATTTAATATTACAAAGTCAGTGTGAGTCAGAGGGAAGAGTTGAACTTGAGTCTTTCTGACTCCCTGGCCAGCTTGCCATGTTGTCTCTCTTTGAGCAGAAGGTACGTTGGCAAAGAGAAATAGAAGGAAGGCAGAATCGTGCAACTTTTCTTTTGTTTTCCTTTTTTTTTCTGTTGAGACTCATGACGTTTAGACTACAAAAGGCATAACAGAATTGATTAAAGTTGGTTTAATTTAAACAAAGCTCAAGTCAACAGTACCCTTTCCTAAATGTTTGTGAATGCATATAATAAAACACATGAAATCAACTAACTTGAAATTCAATTATCAAAATGTTACAAAAATAAGTTCCCAGAGTCCAAGTTAAGAACCACTGCCCTATCAGAATGTGAGCTCCTTGAAGGTAGGGACTATTTGAACTTTAGTGTTTGTATCCTAGCACTTAGGACAATCCTTGACATTTTGTAAAAAAATTAATAAATCCTTTAATTCATTCATATATAGTTGCCAAAAGACTTGGGGATCTTCACTAAAAATATTAATAACAGCAAACTTGGATATGAGGCTTTACATATAATTAATATTAAATAAATACTGACTGATTGTGTCCTTACATGTTATATAGTCTCATACCTTCAGAGTTTCCTTCTCTCCATTCATTCTGTCTGAAATATCCTTCCTTATTGGATTCCCATCCATCTTTTTAAAGCCCCATTCAAATGTTCCCTCCTATCCATAGGTAATAACCTCTCCCCCACTGCACATATTTCTGTAAGGCATTTAAAGTTGTATATTATACTTACCTGTTTTGGCGTCTTATCCCTTTACTAGAACATGGTCTCCTTGAGGGTAGGATTTGGGACCTATCTAAATTTTATGCTTCCCTGAGAATGAAATATATTCCACATGAAGCAAATCCTTAATAAAATTTGGTTGAGTACTGCCAGCAAATTTCCATTTGATGTTAGTATTAATATTAGGAAGAAAGTGATAAATTATTCATAGTCCCAACTCTTCCAGAAGTATTTGATTTTATGGAATGATGTTTTTTAAACCCAAAGGCTCTCTAATGGGAAAGAATTTCAGGCAATAGGATTGGGGCTTCCAGCCCTGAAACATCTCATATAGGTACTTACTGGCCTGCTAGATATTCCAGGAAATCCAATTGATGGATTTGTTTGACTCATGACAAAAAGTGCACAACCTCAAAAGAGACATAGACACAGCAATTCTAGCCATAATTTTGAAGCATTGATTCTTACAATAAAGGCTAGTGCCAAAAAAATAATGTTTTAGAAAGATATTTCTAAGGAAACCAAAGATTGTAAAAAGAATTCTAGGAAATCAGATCTTTCCTACTCATAAATTCAAATACTTTATATTCATTATCCTAAGGTTTCTACTAGCTCTGTCAGAGCTGGAAGGTATCTGAAAATATGGAATTTTAGAGCTAGAAGAGACCTTAAAGATCAAGTCATTTAACATTTTCATTCACCGATGAGAAAAGTTAGACTCAGCATTACAAGAATGATACCAATTCTTTGTCATGTCTTTCCTCGTCCTGAGCAGAGGACTTGTGCTGAGACCCAGAAGAATTCTTTGTTTATTTGTTTAGTTTTTCTTTCTTTTTCTTCTCCCTTCCTTTCCTTCTCTTTTTGTTTTCTCTTTCTTCATATCTTCCTCCTTTCTCCACCTTTTCTCTACTATAGAATCTTAGAGTGGATTGAAGAGGGCATTTAAGTCAGGTACTGTACCTGTAACATTTCCAACAAGTGGTCATTGAAAAGCAACATGATCGTGAGTAAAATATTTGACCTAAAAATCCTCTCACAGCTTTAGTTTGGTTTAAATTGAGTCAAAATTTGCCACATTTCAACTTCTACTCATCATTCTTAGTTCTGCCTTCTTAATAAGTCAATGAAAACAAATCTAAATCCTTTTTTTCATTTGACAGCCTTTTAAATACTTGGATATATTATACACGGTCCCTAGGTCCTTTCTTTCTCAAGGCGATGTACTCCCCCCAACCCAATTTATTCAATCCATCCTAGGCTCCTTATCATCACCTGCTGTGGATGATTTATATTCAGAATTTATACATACATATGTATATACTCAATTGGTAATATAAATCTATATTACTTAAAAGGGAAGTAGGAGAGGAAGAGAGTAAAAGAAAGGGAAGTTTAAAAAGGGAGAATAGATAAGAGAAGGTGGTAATGAGGAAAATAGACTCTAGAGGAGGGACAAGTTAAAAAGAGAGAGAGAAGAAAAAAAACAAAGTAGTATGGAAGAAAATGTATAGTAAGGAATCATAGCTGTGAATGTGAATAAGATGAACTCACATAGAACAGGAACTGATAGCAGAATATATTAGGGGAAAAAAAAGAATCCAATAATCTGTTGGTTACAATGAACACATTTGAAATAGAGTGACACATAGTTAAAATAAGGGGCTGAAGCAGAATCTATTATACTTTAATTTAAAAAAAAAAGACAATACAGACTTAATTAAAAGAGACAAACCCTCCAAGAATGAAATATGCCCTATGTGAAATGATAGCTAAAAATGATTTTGTTATTCTCAGTAACACAATCATTAACAACTATTCTGAAGGAGTTATGGTTAAAAAAAAATCTTATCCATTCACAGA
The DNA here is from genome assembly GCF_048593235.1 of Sminthopsis crassicaudata. Taxonomy (NCBI): domain Eukaryota; kingdom Metazoa; phylum Chordata; class Mammalia; order Dasyuromorphia; family Dasyuridae; genus Sminthopsis; species Sminthopsis crassicaudata. The sequence goes on along the minus strand of NC_133622.1, from coordinate 184,731,931 downwards.
AAAGGAAAGATTGTGTCTGAATGCAGATTGAAACATTCTCTATTTCCCTCTTTATCTCTGTACTTTTAATTTAATTTTTCTTGAGGGTTTTATTTTTCATTAAGGTGGGAGATCTATTTTTTTCTCAACTTTTATGGAAATGTTTTTCAAAATTTTAAATATAGTTTCTCAATTGTGGGTGGGAATCAGGGAATGAACCTAGAAAGCAAAAAAAAAATGTTAAAACAAATATAAAAGAATATTTTTGAATGTAAATTGGGTAAAATAGTAAATAAATTAAATAAAAAGCCTCCCAAAATACCTTCACGTTGGAACTTTGGAAGTTATGAGAGAAACATTGCATTTCAGTTAATAAAACCTGACATAATGAGAATGAGAGAAATCAGAGAGCAGAGACTTTAGAAGCTAAAGAAAGTGGGAAGAATAAGTTGAGGCTGCAGGGAATAAACATTTATTAATTATCTACTGTACTCCAATTTCCATATTAAGCTCTGGGTTATACAAAGAAAGTCCTAAGGTGGGTCCTGGTCTGGAGGAGTTTCCAGTCTAAGGGGTGACTCCATACAAACAATTCTGGACAAATAACAGGGATATCAGAAAAATTGGAAGTAAGGAAATTTCTCTTGGGTTTCCTCCACAACAAAAGAGAGCTTATGCTAAAGCATGTTGACAAGGGTCCAGTTGTCCTCCAAAGACCAGGTATCACTCTTGATAGATCATAATCCCTGTGCTGCTGCTATCTTCCCGCCCATAATCTCCTTCCTGATTCCTGCCCCTTTGCTCATATGGTCCCTTCTTCATTCACAGACTTGGTCCAGAAGCATTAGAAGAGCCTATTCCAGAAGGCAAAATCGCTGCTATTCTGAGGTCCCCCTCACCATATTGCACTCTTGTCAAGGGCAAGAATGTTCAAGTGGCAGATGTCAAGGGCCAGGAGGACAGCATTCCTGTCAGGTCAAAAACAGAGAGAAAAGACTGGGTGAGGAGTTTGGCTTTCATGGTTCCTTGTATGCGCTTTGCGGTTCCTTTATTCATAGCAGAACCTTTCCCTCCTCTTTTCCCCCAAGAGTCATACAAAAGCCACCACAGCCTGTCCTGGCCAAGAACCCAATGCTCCTCCCAAGAGGATGTCAAAAATCCATCCAGCCCAGGCCACAAAATGCCAAACATCCTCTGAGACTGGGTTTGAATCCTCCTTCGAAGGATCCCGGGAAGAAGCTTCTGCAGCCCAAGAAGCTACCCCAGTCTGTGCCATCAAAGTAGTCATTACTCAGATAAAGAGGCCCGCCAAAGTATCCTCACTGAATCTGACATCCCCCCAAATTCTTTTTGAACCTTCCTCCATTGGGTCCAGAGAGAAGCTCCTCTAACCCAAGAAGCTATCACAACCTGTCCTACCAAAGCTAGTGGTCCCTGGAAGAGGACCACCAAAGTCCAGGCAGCTTCAGCCCCCAATTTAAAACTTCTCTGAAGATGGTCCCCAAGCACTCCTCCCAAAGGCCTAGGAAAATGGTTGTGGACAACAAGGATCATTTTGGGCCTTTTTTGAAAATTTCCACTCTGGAATCTAGGAAGTTGATCAAGTTCTTCTGATTTCCCCCACAAAATGGAACAAATTTGTACCTCAGGGAGAATATAGACATTAGAATAAAAAAACTTAAGGTATCACTGGGGATACTTCACACACAACTCCAAAAGCTGTAAAGAAAAAAAGCCATTGGGCTGGGGATGAACCTGTCTAAAGTGGCAACACCTCCAGGCTAAATCCACAGAAACAACAAGTGGGGACCTCCAGCCAAGTGGGGAGTGGTTGCAGCCTTAATAGGAACCACGGACACTTTCATCTCCCAGATTCTCGTGTCCAGTTGAGGTCTGAGTTCTGGAGGCCTGAGTGAAGCTGGCTGACTAGAATAGTAACCAGGCCTAGCTGTGCCATTAAGAACCTGAGGAAGTGGCTCTGGCAAGGAGGAACCAGCCCCCGGTGGGTGCAGAGGTCGGGGATGAGGAACATTGTTGGCTGCCAGTACTTGCAAGGCAAGGGGAGCTCTTGCTTTGGGGTTCCTGTTCAGAGAGTTTGCAGTTTCTGGTCCGAGTCTCTGGGGTTTCTGCTGAGAAGGCATTGTTGAAGGGAAACTTGAGGAACGTTCCCCACACACATCAATTAAAGGAGCTTAACACTCATTCCTCTTTTTAAAAAATGCACCTACAAAGAAGAACCCACAACTGAAATGTTAATGGAACAGAAAAGGGGAGAGTTCATCTTCAGAGGAGGACACTTAAGTAAAAAAAGTTTTTACCTCAAAGAGTTATGTGTAATAGCTGCAAAAGCAAAGAAAATGTGGAGAACTCAAAAACGAATTTAAAAATCAAAAGAAATTGAGAAAAAAGTAACTCCCAAAAATCCTTCCAAGAAAAGCCAAAGCTTATGAAAAAAAGGAAAACCAACTTGCAAAGGAGGAAAGGAGTCTCAGGATGAAAATAAGTCTTTGAAAAATGAAGAGTGGCAATGGGAAGCCATAGAAGTAAAGAATAACCAATAAGAAATTACAATACAGAGTATGAATACTGAAAACAAATACAACAATGTGAAACATAACTAAAGAGACAGATCTGGAGAACAGATTAGGAATAGAAAACTGAAGAAATGGACTACCTGAACATTTTGACCAAAAAGAGAACCTTGACACAATAATCCAAGATAGCAAGTGGGAATATTGTCCTGGAACAGTAGGACATGAAATTGTACAAATAAGGGGAAAAAAGTCCCTCATCTCAAGGATATCCATTGGTGGAAAACGAATGAGAATATTAATGTTAAATTTAGAAACCCATTCATCAAAGGGAAAATTTTGGAAGAAACAAAAGAAAATTCATACAAGTGGGCAGTACAATTGGAACTGAACAAGACACATTCACAGCCCCAGTAAAAGACTGAAATATACCTCTGAGTGTTGGTTCTAAGAGGAAAGAGCAAAGAGAAGACAAGTAGAAAGGAGAAAAAAGGACGAGGCAGCATGGAGCAATACCAGCTTAGAGAGGGAAGAGATAAAGAAGAGAAAGATTGCAATAAAGGGGGAGGGAGGCAAACCAGAAAAAGAAGAGAGAAGAAGAAAGTAAGAGCTTACATTGCAACGATTTCATATAGTATATTATTTAAAAACTTATTTTTTTAATCTTGAAATTACTATTTTTTCCAATACATGCAGAGAATTCAACATTCATTTTTGTGAAACTTTGTGATCCCAGTGTTTCTCCAGAGCTCCTTTAACCCCATTCTTTCCAAGATAGCAAGCAATCTAAGTAAAATAATTTATGCACTGAACCACATCTCTCAGGTTGTGGAAGAAAAAATCTAATCCTGAGGCAAAAACCCAGGACAAAAGAAAAAATTAGGAATCTGTGTGTGACCCCCTGACTCAGATGGGCTACTCTGAGCCATCTCCAGATGCAAACAGGAAGCATGGATTCTATGGTTGCAACGAGAAGTTCAAAGCACATAAACAGAGCAGCCTGGCATGGTATGTGGCCTGAGGCCGGAAAGAGGGAATGGATTAAACAGGAAAAGATTTGGGTTCAATGGATGGACTGAAAATGAAGTAACCACTGACCAATGACCAGAAATGCTGTCTCCTTCCTAGGGGACACATGACTTTTTGAAACTTTTGAAACTGGGGTCTGACTTTTTCTGCCCTACAATCCTCTGAGAATAGTGGTCATGTGATATCCTGAAATTTGGGCCTAAGGTCCTAGAGCCTCTGAGAAACCTTCCCCTGGTCCCATTCAGTTCCTTCTTTTTATTTCATTCCTTTTCCCACCAGTCCTGATGCATTTCTTCCTCTAGGACATTCTGGTTATCGAGGCCTTCAGACTCATCCCTCTCCTCAGCATTAATTGTAACCCGCCATCTACCATTTAGAAAGATCCAATAGCCTCACATCAGTGGAAGCTTTCCAGCATCACTATAGCTGAGAAATCTTAAGCACGCAGGTGATAGGATGATGCTGCTTAAAGCAATGAGCAGAAATCGGAGATCCCGCTTCCACCAGCTCCCACCATCTGTCCTGGAATCCCTGTCTTCATAGAGTCACAATTGGCATCTGGCAGCTGGTGTTAATCATGGAACTCCAGCACTGGGCAGGCCCAAGGTCGCAGGGCCATTGTCCCATTCTTCCCACCTCAAGCAGTCCAGACCCAGATTCAATTGAGACAAAGGTTCAAAGTTCTCATCTTAAGGACCTGCTTCAGACTTAAAAAAAAATCCTTTAATCATGGCAGAACCATTCCTTCCTGTTTCCCCAAGAGTCATCCAAAAACCACCATAGCCTGTCCTGGCCAAGCAGCTGATGCTCCTCTTAAAAAGACATCAGAAGTCCATCTGGCACTGGCTGCAGAGTGTTAAACATGCTCTGAGACTGGGTTTGAATCCTCCTTCAAATGGCCCTAGGGAGAAGCTTCTGCAGCCCAAGAGACCAGCCCAGTCTGGGCCATCAGAGGAGTCAGTGCACCTCTGAAGAGGCAGCCGGTGTTATCCATGGAACTCCAGCATTGGGCAGGCCCAAGGCCACAAGGGCCATTATCCCATTCTTCCCACTTCAAGAAATCCATACCCAGATTCATTTGAGACAAAGGTTCAAAGGTATCATCTTCTGGACCTGCTTCAAACTGACAAGGGCAAGGAACTGACCCGGCCTAGTGGGGTCCAGACTGAGGAGGGGAGACAAGTGACCTGTAGGCGGCATCAGCAGAATGGGGTGCCAAGTGTCAGAACCGGGGATCTGGTGATTTCAGGTTGACCAAGGAGTGTCCTGATCAGGGGCAAATACAAAGAAGCACAGACCTGTATGACAAAACATAACAGAAACCTAATTCCTGGGACATCTTGCACTTATTTACCCCCTTCCCTAGATAGCAGGTAATCCAATATATGTTATACGTATTAAAATATATGTTAAGTGCAATATATGTAAAGATTATACAACAACTTGCTGCACAAAAATCAGTTCAAAAACAAAAAAAAATAAATAAATAAAATACATGAAAAAAGTGAAAATACTTTTCGAGACAATTCCCACAGTCTTCTTTCTGGGCGTGAGTTGGCCCTCTTCATCCCAAGATCCTTGGAACTGGCTCTCATTGTTGAAGAGAGCAGGAAGACACAGATCCCAGATGAGCCCCCTCACCCGGGAGGCACAGGATGCTAGACAATCCTTACCCAACTTGACTACTCTGAGCCATCTTCAGATTTTACAGAGAGAAAGCTCATATTCTTTCCTTTTCAAGACAGGTCTAAGCAGTGCAGCTCTACAGCCCTGCATGATGTCGGGCCTTAAGCCAGAAACAAGGAATGGAGTAAATAGCAAAAGACTTGGGTTTATTGGATAAACTAAAAAGGAAGTAGCAGCTGACCAATGATCAGCAATCCTATTTCCTGTGAGTCATGCAACTTCCTGAAGCTTAGTCCTAAGGTCTTACAGCCTTTGAGAAATAGGGCCTATTCAGAAGGATGTAAGGGAAAATGAAAGGAAGCAAGGAAGAAAAGAGAAAAGAATGGTGAGAGGGAGGAAGGAAAGAAATTGCTCTTGTCAAACTGACCTTAAGTTAAAGAAGCCATCTTTGCCTCAATTTTTCTAAGTCAAGGAGCAAAAATTTCCATAAGGTGGGCAAAGTTTGGGCAGGACTCAGCCTCAATTCCTAATCAGCTGGGAGATTTGCATTCTGATTAAAAATAGTCTGTGGCATCAAAATAGCCCTAACATGTCAGGTACTCAACCATTGCAACAAAGGCCCATTGAAAGAAAAGATAATCTTGTCAATGCCCCTCTCCTGGTCAAACTGCCTCAGGCAAACAGACCTGTTAAAAACCTTACCTCCAGGGCCTTTTGCAATCCTCCTGACCTACCTCTGAGCAATGGACACAGAAGCATCCAGAGGAGATAGTGAGGCTGGTGACCTTGGACAGCTCTCACTTAATTGCAATTCACTTCCTTGTCAAAGTCATATCCAAGTTATTCAGGCATTTTAGAGGTGTTTCTCATAAAGTTCGAGCATTGGGATGCATGGGCCAATGTAATGAGGTTCCTTCCCACTCTAAATTTCCAAGATTTTGTAGAGTACCAAGGATGCTTTGCATATAGTGAAGATACTTGAATTGTATTAATGATACCCTGGTGAGAATCTGTACCTTGAAATGGAGATCATAGACACCTCCCATTTCATTTCAAAGGATTTGTACATCTATCCTCTCATATCTTCCCATCAGTCTTGCATAGGATCCCTTTTATTATCCACAGTTTACAGCTGAGCAAACTGAGTTGTAGAAATTGTGTTGCTTTTTGGATCATTACTCAGGCTTTCATAGTGTCTGAACTAAGACCTCAAGTATGGTCTTTTGATTCTTAGACATCAACTTGAATGACTCTAATGATGAACTTTAAGCACATTAATAAATAACAATCATTTACATTTTCATAAAATTTCAAGTTTTTCAAGCCCTGTTCCATCTTATTTTCAAATAAATTTATAGCACTGCTAGAGGAAATTGTAGATGCTGAAATTAACTCTTTCACAACAAATCTACCAGTGCCCTAGCAAATTGGCTGAGTTGGATTCACAAGATTTCAAGAGAGGCAAACTCTCTACCTAGGGTTTGAGAGTAAAAAGGAAGTTTGACAGCAGGATGATGTCAGAGGCCTGGAGACTGAACTGGTGCTAAGTGATTTGAGCAGAACCAGGAGACCATAATACACAGCAACAAGATTGTATGATCAATTGTGATGGAAGTGGCTCTTTTCCATGAGATGATTTCAGGCCTGACCCAGTGATCTGGTGATGAGAGCCATTTGCACTCAGAGAGAGGATTGTGGGAACTGAGTATGGAACACAATATAGAATTTAAGCACTTTTTGTTATGATTTGCTTGTATTTTAATTTCTATCCCATTTTTTTTTACTTTTTGATTTCATTTTTTTTTCAACCAGATAGTTGTATAAATGTATATTTTAACATGTATTTTAACCTGTTTTGCATGTATTGGATTGCATGCCATTCAGGTGAGGGAGTGAGAAGAAGGGGGGAATAATTAGAATACATGGTTGGTCAAGGGTCAATGTTGAAAAAATTATCATATTTGTTTTGAAAATAAAAAAACTTCAATAAATAAGTTTTCCAAAATGGTGTGAATGGAGGTAAAGAGTGTTAAAGATAGAAATGAAGAGGAAAATGTCAATTTTGTTGCCATATCAATGAAAAATATTTGTCCTGGACTTGAATCTGAGAAAAGACATGAAAGATGAATCAAAAAAGTTTTATAAAGTAGCATCTTAAATTCCTTTTATCCATGAATGCCGGACACAAATATTTTTTTCCTTATTGAGCAGTCAGACACAGATAAGAATTTTAAATGTTTAGTGTTCAGAAATATGTTTAACCTTTGGTAAAGAAAAATATACTCTAGGTGAAAGATGACAAAACTTTTTAATGAGAATCTATGGGAAATATGGCTTGAAACCATTTAAGGTAGACTAGGTTTGGTTCAGGAACAATGTAATGAACAAGCATCCTGTTTCTGCACGTATACTCCAGTCTTCCAATCACAGTTGGAAGGCAGTAACAGATATAACAGAAAAATGGTTCCATTTGATGTCATCACTACCTCACAATCTGTTACTAGGAGGATAAAAGGCCAGGAATCTCAGCAACTGTGCTCTGTTGGGGGGGGGGAGCGGAGAAAGGGGGAGAGAGAGAATGGAAAGGAGAGAAGAAAGGGGAGTAGGATAGGAGAGGGATAGGAAGGAAGGGTAGGGACAGGGAATAGAATAGACAAAAGGGGAGAACTTGAAATGAGGGGATTTTAGGAGAAAGGGATAGAGTATTAGGGCAAAGGGAGGGAGAACGGGAGAGGGATAGAATATAGAGAGATATAGAGATAGAGAAGCCTATAACATAGAGCTAGACATAGAGAAGATAGAAATAGAGAAGATTGAGATATATGGAAAATGGAGATAGCTATAGAAAAGTTAGAGATAGCTATAGAGAGGATAGATATAGAAAAGACATAGATATAGAAAAGATAGCAATAGACATATAGAGAAGATAGAGAAATTAGAGATAGACAACATTGACAGAGAAAGAGAAGATAGAGATAGAGAAAAAAAGATAGTGATAAACTAGAGAGTGTGTGAGACAGAGACCAAGACAGAGAAAGAGAGGGCAAGATAAGAAGGGGGTGATGAGAAAAGAGGGAAGAAGAGCTTACATTAGAAAGATTTCATATATTTTGTAAAAATTTATTTTTTAATCTTGAAATTAGTAGTTTTCCAGATACATGTAAAGAATTCAACATTCATTTTTGTCCAACTTTGTGATCCCAGTCTTTCTCCCTTGCTCCCTTAAGCCCACTCTTTACAAGAAAGCAAGAGATTTAAGTGAAATAATTACAAAAAGGGGTGTCACATTTTTGCACATGTGGGTCCCTTTCCCTCCTTTAAGAATTCTAATAAAGGCCCAGTACAAACACTGCTAGATCAAAGGGTATGGATGGTTGAATAATTTTTTGAGCATAGTTCGAAATTGCTCTCCAGAATGGTTGGATCCTTTCACAATTCTTCCAACAATATTATTGTCCCAGTTTTCCCCTATTACCTCCAACAATTTTATTATCTCTTCCTGCCTTCTTAGCCTTTCTGAGAGGTTTGTAAAGGTATCTCAGAGCTATCTTAATTTGCATTTCTTTGATCAACAGTTATAGCACCCTTTCAGATTACTAGAAATGGTTTTAATGTCTTCATCTTAAAATTGTCAAAAAGATCATATCCTTTGACCATTTATCATTTGGAGAATGGCTTGAATTCTTATAAATTGAATTAATTATATATTTTAGAAATGAGGCCTTTATCAGAACTCCATGTAAAAATGTTTCCCCAATTTATTTCTTCCCTTCAAATCTTGTCTGCATTAGTTTTATTTGTACAAAAACTTTTTAACTTAATACCCTCAAAATTGTCTATTTGGTGTTCAATTATCAGTTATGGTTCTTCTTTGATCACAAAGATCCTTCTCCACAGATCTGAGAAATAAACTATTCTGTTTATCTAATTTGCTGATAATATCACTATGTCTTAAGTCCTGAACTCATTTTGACCTTATTTAGGTTATGATATTAGGTGTGGGTCAATGTTTAGTTTCTGCCATACTCGTTTCCAATTTTCCCAGCAGTTTTTATCAAATTGTGAGTTTTTATCCCCAAAGCTGGGGACTATGGTTTTGTCAAAGACTGATTGCTTTTTCCTGTGAACCTAATCTATTCCACTGATTGACCACTCTTTTTTCTTAGTACCAAATTGTTTTGATGACTGCTGTTTCATAATATAGATCTGGCACTGCTAAGACCGCCTTCATTGGTGTTTTTTTTCATTGTTTCCTTTGATATTCTTGGGCTTTTGTTCTTCCAGATGAACTCTGTTATTTTTTTCTAGATCTCTCTAAATTAATTTCTTGGGAGTATGATTGGCATGGTGCTAAAATAATAGGTTAATTTAGGTAGTATTCTCATTTTTATTTTATTAGCTCAGCCTACCCATGAGTACTTGATATTTTTTCAACTTATTAGATGTGACCTTATTTGTGTGGAAAATGTTTTGTAGTTGTGTTCATATAGTTCCTGACTTTCCCTTGGCAGAGAGATTTCCAAATATTTTACACTATGGACAGACTCTATGTAAATGGCATACCATTAGAAGGATTGGTAGACAAAGGTGCAGATCATACAGTCATTAGAGGTGCTGACTGGCCCAGTCACTGACCAAAGATTAAGGCAGACACCTATATGTCTGGCATAGGAGGATCAATAGCAGCTGACATTAGTGCTACCCCCTTTGAGATGGACATTTGAAAGTGAAGCAGGAGTTTTTATTCCTTTTGTACTTGAAAAAATTTCCATCAATCTGTGGGGAAGATACATCTTACAATAGTTAAGATTACAAATGAGTACTTTGGCTTTTTCAACTATGAGATGAATCAAATCAATTCCATTTGTTCAATAATGAAGAGAAGCAGCTACACCCTGCAAAAGAACTCTGGGAAACTCTGCGTATACCACAACACAGCATTTGCAATCCCTCTGGGTTTTTGTCCACTTGCATTTTTTATTTTCTTCTCAGGTTAATTTTACCTTATTTCTAAGTCCGATTTTTCTTGTGCATCAAAATAACTATGGATATGGATATGAATATTGTATTTAACATTTACTTTAACATATTTAACATGTATTGTTCTAACTACCATTTGGGAGAGGGGGTGGGGGGAAGGAGGGGAAAAGCTGGAACAGAAAGTTTTGCAAAGATCAATGCTGAAAAATTACCCATGCATATATCTTGTAAATAAAAAGCTATAATAAAAACATTTAGGATATGAAGTATATCCCAAGTTGCTTATAGTATAACAACTTTCCTTAAGAACAGAGAAGCTAAACACCTTAAATGACTTTCAGAAATTGATAGGAGATATCCCATGGATGCATCTAGTGTTGGGCTTAATTACCTATCAATTGCAACCATTATATGACATTTTAATGGGAGACAGTGCTTTAAACTCACCACACCAACTTACAAAAGAATCTCAAGAGTCTTTGAGAGAAGTTGAACTGGCTTTATCCAATGTGATTGAAAGAGTCACTCAAAAACCCTTGAAAATATCAGTTTTTGCTACAAAAGAGGCATCCACAGCAGTCCATCAAGGAGACAGTGTGATAGAATGGGTGAATCTCCCAGCACAACCAGAACAAAGCCTTACTCCTTACCCAGTGCTTGTGGTTAGAATTTTATTAAAGGCTATTAAGCGAGCAGTACAATTATCTGAGATAAGATCTGACAAGATATATATATATATATGTATATGTATATACACATATATATATGTATATGTATATACATATATATATGTATATGTATATCTTTTATACCAATATACAAATTAAGGTGTGCTGTGAAACCAACACAGAGTGGCAAATTTTATTGGCCACGGCACCAAATTTTACACATGAGTCTTCATTAAAGATATCCCAGCTAGTACATAAATGGCGATGGATTTTTGAAGAAAAGATTTCCAAGGTTCCTCTTAAAGGACCAACTCTCTTTACAGATGCATCCAAACATAACATTTGTGCTCTCTTAACTATAGAGTAGTCAGAACTCCTTTTCAGTCCACGCAACAGAATAAATTATATGCAATCATTCTAGCTCTTATTTATTATCCATGAGATATAAATATAATTTCTGATTCGGCCTATTCAGTAGGTGTGGTACAAAGAATTGCCATAGCCCAAATAAAATTTGTAGCTGTTAATATTTATTAGCTCTTCAATTTGGAACTATGCCCCAAAAGTTATCAAACTGTGCATACCCTTTGATCCAGCATTGCTGCTATTGCTATTATATCCCAAAGAAATACTGAGGAGGGGAAAGGGACCTGTATGTGCCAAAATGTTTGTGGCAGCTCTTTTTGTAGTAGCTAGAAACTGGAAGATGAATGGATGTCCATCAATTGGAGAATGATTGGGTAAATTATGGTATATGAAGGTTATGGAATATTATTGCTCTGTAAGAAATGACCAGCAGGAGGAATACAGAGAGGCTTGGAGAGACTTACATCAACTGATGCTGAGTGAAACGAGTAGAACTAGGGGATCATTATACACTTCAATGTTATGTGAAAATGTATTCTGATGGAAGTGGATATCTTCAACATAAAGAAGCTCCAACTCACTTCCAGATGATCAATTATGGACACAAACAACTACACCCAGAGAAGGAACACTGGGAAGTGAATGTAAATTGTTAGTACTACTGTCTATCTACCCAGGTTACTTACACCTTCGGAATCTATACTTAATGTGCAACAAGAAAATGGGATTTACACACATATATTGTATCTGGGTTATATTGTAACACATGTAAAATGTATGGGATTGCCTGTCATCTAGGGGAGGGAGTAGAGGGAGGGAGGGGATAATTTGGAAAAATGAATACAAGGCATAATGTTATAAAAAATTACTTATGCATATATACTGTCAAAAAACTTATAAATAATAAAAAAGAAAAAATTATTAGCTCTTTAAGGAACTTCAGGAGCAAGTGAGAAAGCATCCAAGTAAGATTTATATCTTGCATGTTCACTCTCATAATGGACTTCCAGGTCCTATTTTTGATGGATATTCAAAGACAGATAGCCTTCTGCTCATGTTAGCCAATACTTCTTTATTTCAGGCAGCCCAAGAATCTCATTCTGAATATCATCAGGCTGCTCAATCTTTACATTTGCAATTTGGGATAACAAAAGAAGCTAGGAGCATAGTAAAAGCCTGTACAGCTTGCCTTCCTTTCCATGCTCCTACACTCCTTCCAGGGAAGAATCCTTGTGGTTTGACACCCAATGAAATCTGGCAAATGGAAGTGACCCATTATAAATCTTTTGGTCATCTGTCTTTTATCCATGTTGTAGTAGACACCTTTTCAGGATATACTTTTGCAATACCAACAGCGAAAGAGACAGCCCAAGTGGTCACTGAATTCCTTATACAAATGTTTGCAATTATGAGTGTGCCACAAGCAATAAAAAAAGATAATGAACCTGTATATACTTCTAAACATTTTGCATACTTTTGTGCACAGTATAAGATTTTACACACCACTGGCATATCTTTTAATCCTCAAGGACAGGCAATAGCAGAGAGGAGAAACAGAGACATCAAAATACTCCTCCAAAAACAAAAGAAAGGGGGAGCCACAAGTAATCCTAGAGAACTTCTAAATTTAGCTTTTTATACAACTTCTTGATTTTTGTTAAAGATGCACTGGAAGAATAAAGTAAAAAAAGGTATGTAGCAGAGAACAAAGAACAATTTACTAAGAAGTAAAGATGTCATTCATGAATATAATTCTTCTACTAATATATATATATATATATATATATATATATGTATACACACACATACACACACATATATATATATATATATGTATATATAAGTAAGTATATATAAGTATGTAAGTATATATAATCTATATACTTTCTTAAACTGGTATTTTTGTTATGTATTTTGAATCCTCCCTGATATTATTCTGCTGGTCACATGATAATGTTCTTTTTTGTTTTGTATTGCTTTTCTGTTTTTCTTTTTTTTCTTATTTTGTTTCTTTAAATAAAATAGATTTTGGGGGGATAGAAAAAACCCCCAGGACCCAGATGGATTTACAAGGAAATTCACCAAACATTCAAGGAACAATTAGTTCCCTAATAATAAACACATATTTTAAAAATAGATAAAGAACAAGTTTTAACAAATTCTTTTTATGGCACAAATAAGGTTTTGATACTTTTCTTTTTATGGCACAAATAAGGTTTTGATACTTAACCCAGGAAGAAAAGAAAACTAAAGAACAATTTCCTTAATGAATGTTGATGTAAAATTATTAAATAAAATATTAGCACGGAGAATAAAGCAATATATCACAAAGATTACACACTATCACCAGATGAAATTTATACCAGGAATGCAGCACTGGTTCAATATTAGGGAAACTACCAGCATAACCCCATCAATAAGCAAACAACAGAAATCTTATGCTTATATCAATAAAAGCAGAAAAGGCTTTTGACAAAATATAGTACTTATTCTTATTTTAATACGCCAGAAAGTATAGCAATCAATGAATTTTTCTTAAAATGATAAGTAGTATCTCTCTAAAACCAAGAGCAAGCATTATCTGTAGTGGCGATAAACTTGAAGCTTTTCCATTATAACCACTATAACTCTATATTGTACTAGAAAGGCTAGCCATGGCAATAAGAAAAGAAAAAGGAATAAAAATAAACAATGAGTTATCAAAATTATCATTCTTTGCAAGTGATATGATGTTATGCTAAACTCTGGAAAATGAACCAAAAGCTAGCTGAAATAATTACAACTTAAAGAAAATTGCAAGATATAAAATAAATGCACACAAATCATCGGTATTTCTATATACTACCAACAAAACTCAGCAGGAAAAAATAGAAAGAGAAATTCCATTTTAAATAGTAGCAGACACAAAATCCTTGGAATCTACCCAACAACACAAAGTTAGGAATTATATGAATATAATTATAAAACACTTTTCACAAAAATAAAGACATATCTAAACAATTAGAGAACTAATAATTTTTCATATGTAGGCCAAGTCAACATAATAAAAATGAGAGTTCCATCTAAGTTAATTTACTTTATTCAGTGTTATACCAATCTAATTACCAAATAATTGTTTTATAGAGCTAGAAAAAAATAATAAAATATATCTGGAAGAACAATGTCATTTTGGTCCTCTTTGAGAAAGAAGGAGAACAATCATCCAACCAACAAATGGGGTAGCAGCTGAGTGGTACTTCGAAGGAAAATAGGTATTCTACAAGGCAGTGGTGAGGAGGGTGTGCATTCAGACATGGGGCCAAGTTGTGTGAGGAGACAGAGGTGAGAGATGAGATATCCTACATAAGGCAAAACTAGCGGTCCAGTTTGACCAAGACAGAATGTGAAAAAAGAGAATATTATAAAAGAATATTGGAAAACCTGATGGCAGTAAGATGTTGTACACTTTAAATGCTACTTTTCCTGATAGCAAATCAGAATGTTTATGTTATTGGTCTTGTAAATTTTTGTAACATGTATCTTTTAAAGATATTATTCTTTTATAGAGCTTTTTTTTTTTACTATCTTTCTGTCAGACTTATATAAGAGGAGTGCTCTTATTCTCCCCGCCTCCCCCCACCCCCCCACACACACATAAAACCTCAAGGGCCTGGGTCTTTGGCTCATCTAAGAGGAGCTGAAGCTACCTTGACTATCTCAAATGTTCCCTGCCCCTCCACGTTCTTGGTCACAAGTACTCCAATTCACTATTAATGATGTGGAATACTATAACCCAACAGTAGAAAAAGTGGGCAAAGTAATGTAATATTATTTCAGGTTGATATAGGAATAAAGGTCAAGGGAATCCAGGGTCCAGAGAGTGATTTTAATCCTGAGGCCTGGAAGGGAGAATCCTGTACCTTTAGGAGTAAAACTCCATAGAATTAATGCTTTATCCTTGAAAAATATCATTTCTTTTATCTATTGAGGCTAAGTAAACCTTCTTTCTTTCATTTTCAGATGAACTCTGAGCGTCTTCTTTCATTATAGCATCAAATAGGAGCTACTAACCCAGCCTGAGCCAGATCTGGCCTAATCTACCTTTCCCCCAAACCTGCGTCTGCTCTAATTTCACTACTTCTCTCTGTGGAATCATTATTCATTCTATATCACCCGTGCTCAAAGCCCGAGAAGCAATCTCGACTCTTCCATCTCCCTCATCTTTCATATCTAATCAATTGCTAGGTATTGTCAACCCTCCAAGACAGTTCTCATACCCTTTCCATCCTCTCTCCTCAGAGTAGTTATTACCATCAGCCCAGACTATTATATTAGCATTGTAATAGATCTTCCCAGCCTTCACTGTCTTTTCCAATCCATGCTTTATACCATTGTCAGAATCCTTTTTAATATGGGTAGATTTATTTTTTTAAATTATAACTTTTTATTGACAGAACATATGCATGGGTGATTTTTTACATTATCCCTTGCACTCACTTTTCTTTCCGACTTTTACCTTCCCTCCCTCCACCCTTCCCCTAGATGGCAAGCAGTCTTATACATGTTAATTATGTTACAGTATATCTTACATACAGTATATGTGTGCAGAATTGAACAGTTCTCTTGTTGCATAGGAGGAATTGGATTCAGAACATAAAAATAACCTGGCAAGAAAAACAAAAATGCAAAAAGTTTACACTCATTTCCCAGTGTTCCTTTTCTGGGTGTGGCTGATTCTGTCCATCATTGATCAATTGGAATTGAATTAGATCTTCTCTTTGTCAAAGATATCCACTTCCATCAGAATACATTCTCATACAGTATCATTGCTGAAGTGTATAATGATCTCCTGGTTCTGCTCATTTCACTCAGCATCAGTTCATGTAAGTCTCTCCAAGCCTCTCTGTATTCATCCTACTGGTCATTTCTACAAAAGTATAATATTCCATAACATTCTTATGCCATAATTTACCCAACCATTCTCCAATTGATGGGCATCTACATAGTTTCCAGTTTCTGGCCATTACAAAAAGGGCTGCCACAAACATTTTGGCACATACAGGTCCCTTTCCCTTCTTTAGTATTTCCTAGGGATATAAGCCCCAGTAGAAACACTGCTGGATCAAAGGGTATGCACAGTTTGATAACTTTTTGGGCATAGTTCCAAATCACTCTCCAGAATGGCCGGATGTATTCACAACTCCACCAACAATGTATCAGTGTCCCAGTTTTCCCACATCCCCTCCAACATTCATCATTATTTTTTTCCTGTCATCTTAGCCAATTTGACAGGTGTGTAGTGGTATCTCAGAGTTGTCTTAATTTGCATTTCTCTGATTTATAGCACCTTTTCATATGACTAGAAATAGTTTTAATTTCATCATCTGAAAATTATCTGTTCATATAATATGGGTAGATTTGGTTGCAAATTATTCCTATACTCAAAAACCTGCATTGGTTCTCTATTATCTGATGCCTCTTAGATTAAAGTTCTAACTTCTTTGACCTGCCTCAGGAAAATTCCATCTTACCCTGCCAGACTTATCTCCCATTACCCCATCCACATGGTCTGTGCCATGGTAAACGTGACATTGCTATCCATCTCCAAACATATACTCTTGCGTCTGTAGTCAAATGACCTCCTCTTCATTTGTGAAATATCTACCCATCCTTCAAAGTCCCAAACAAATCAAATCTTCTCTGTGAAGCTTCCCCTGGTCCCCCAGTCAGTAATGCCCTTCTCCCATAAATATCACTTAATTAGTTTTTTTTCACTTCTCTAATATATTATCAAGAAAAATTGAGTATTACCTATTCCTATGTCTCATCTCCTTAGTCAACTATAAACTCTAATAAGACAAATCTCATATAAATTCTATGTTATCCCTCTTGTACATCTTTCCCAGATTAAGCATGGATGTTTTACATACAGTAGGTACTCAATAAATGTTTGTTAAATTAAATTAAAATGAATCAAAATTCCTTGCAGCTATAACATTCTATATTCTATTGTTCCTTCCAGTTTTAATATTCTGTATAACAAGGTCTCTTTGAGTTTAAACATTCTTTGCCCTAAAGTCTTTTCACTAACATGCTCCGACTCTATGTTTCTCTAGAATTCTATAGAATTCACCAGTTCCAGAAGCTGCCACATTCATAGACCCCTTTTCCCAGTTAAGGTCTAGGTCTCGGCCAATAATTCTGCCAGAATCAGTTTTCCCTAGGAGCCTTGGCTCTCTGTCTTCTGAGTCAAACAGCCTTGGAAAGGGTTAAAGATGGAAGGGAGAATGGAAAAGGGTGAAGAGGGTGAGTATGGACACATACACGCAAATTATAATTGTAGATTCAAAACTATCAAATGAAGTAATCTAGATCTCATGGTCTTCTAAGTGATTTTAGTCTGCTGCTGGGTGAGAGATCATGTCTGTTCTCATTCTTTCTAAAATTTTTCCAAGGTTTCCTAGGCCACTAACTGCAATACCTGCTTCCATTAGCAAATACAAAATGTGCTTACCTGCTTTAGTCTTTTAACAGAGTCCATTCAGATCACTTTATTACAGAGATTTTTCAGCTGTCCTCTCTTCCTTGGCCCCATTTCTCTTGGCTCCATCTTCACTGACTGTGGGCCAGAAACTCAATCAACAAGTATTAATCAAACCCTTGTCTCTTCTTAATGTTCCTGTTCCTGCCAAAGATGCTGCTATCCTTCTTGTCATCCAGGTTTTTCTTAACTCTTTAATCTCTCTTATCCTTGTATCCAATCTGTTGCCAGTTCTCATCACTTTATTTCCACCATCCTTCATGCTCATTCCTTTATCTCACAGTCTCACAGTCACAGTCCTAGATCCCTCACCTCTCATCTAGCTTATGACAATAGACTACTAGTTGGCCTTTATGTCTCAAGTCTCTTCCTTCTTGCAGACATTCTCCACACAGAAGCCAAAATGATATTCCTTAAGCATAGCTCTGATTATCTTGTTCTTTGTTTGTGAAATTTCAGCAATTCCCAACTACTTACCTCTAGAAATAAAAACAAATTTCTTTTTTTCATTTAAAATGCTCCACAGTCCAGCTATAACTTACATTCCAAAGCTTATTACATGTTATTCCTTCATCTACATTATTCTTTCAAGTTAAACTGATCAACTTGTTATTCTATCTGTACAATGTCTCATCCTTTGCAGGACTGTTCCCTTGGCCAGGAAGGCAATTCCCTCTTATTCTATCTCTAAGAATCTCTAGTTATTATTCAACTATTATTCAACTATATCTGACTCTTTGTGAATGCATCTTAGCAGAAATACTGAAATAGTTTGCCATTTCTTCCTCCAGTTCATTTTATAGATGAGGGAACTGAGGTAAAGAGAGTCATACACCTAATAACTGTCTGAGAGCAGATTCGAACTCATGAAGATAAGTCTTTCTTTTTTTTATTTATAATTTTTTTCACAATATATATGCATGAGTAATTTTTTTAAATAATATTATCCCTTGTATTCATTTTTCCAAATTATCCCCTCCCTCCCTCTACTCCCTCCCCTAGATGACAGGCAATCCCATACATTTTACATGTGTTACAATACATGTGTGTAAATACCACTTTCTTGTTGCACGTTAAGTATTAGATTCTGAAGGTATAAGTAACCTGGGTAGGTAGACAGTAGTGCTAACAATTTACATTCACTTCCCAGTGTTCCTTCTCTGGTTGTAGTTATTTCTGTCCAAAAGATAAGTCTTTCTGACTCCAGACCCAGTATTATATCCAGTGTGCCAGTTAGCTGCTGCAAAGAATACCTAGTTTCCTTAAAAATTCAGCTCAGATTTTACCTCCTTCACAAGGCTTTTTCTGACCTGCTAGCTGTTAATGACTCATCATGGAAATTATTGTGTTTTTTATTTTTTTAGATGGTCTATAAGTTACATCTCACCAATGGAATTTTAGTTCCCCAAGAAAGGAAGTGCTTTAGTTTTCTGTCTGTATCTCTATCATCTGACACAGTTAACTAACACATAGTAAGTGCTTATAAATACTTATTCAATGAAAGAATGGTGGGCATGAGTAGGCTGCAATATATTACCATTGAAGAATTGCACAGGAGAATCAAGATAAAGTTATGTTATCATAAAAATGTATAGTTAAAAAAAAAACTGGAGAGCAATAGAAAGCCTGTGCATTAAACTACTCTCCATATAAGATCAAGAAAGCTAGACAACATCCCAAGAAGTTAGAGAATTCATGAGAGAGCATAGACAAGGGATAAGATTAAATGACTTAGAATGGTTGAAATCCACATTACTTTTTTGCTTTTTTATACTGCTCAGCCACCCCAAGTACTGCTCCTACTCTTCTATTTCCCCAGCATATTTTTTTTATTTTATAAAACATATGCATGGGTAATTTGTCAACATTGACCCTTGCAAAACTTTCAGTTCCAAATTTTTCTCACCTTCTCTCCACTCCTTCCCCTAGCTGGCAGGTAGTTCAACACATGTTAAATAGTTAAAATATATGTTAAATCATATATATACATATATGTATATATATACATATATGTATATATATACACATATTTATACAGTTATCTTGCTGCACAAGAAAAATCAGATCAAGAGGGAAAAAGAAACCTGAGAAAGAAAACAAAATGCAAGTAAACATCAACAGAAAGAGTGAAAATACTATGTTGTGGTCCACACTCAGTTCCCACAGTCCCTTTTCTGGGTGTAGATGGCTCTCTTCATCACTGAATAATTGGAACTGGTTTGAATCATCTAATTGTTGAAGAGAGCCACGTCCATCAGAGTTGATTATTGTATAGTCTTCTTGTTGCCGTGTATAATGATATCCTGGTTCTGCTCATTTCACTTAGCATCAATTCATGTTAAATCTCTCCAGGCCTTTCTGAAATCATTGTGCTGGTCATTTCTTACAGAACAATAATATTCCATAACATTCATTTATAATAATTTATTCAGCCAATCTCCAATTGATGGGCATACATTCAATTTCCAGTTTCTGGATACTACAAAGAGGGCTGCCACAAACATTTTTGCACATACAGGTCCCTTTCCCTTCTTTAAGATCTCTTTTGGATATAAGCCCAGTAGTAACACTGCATTCCTTCCTCCTTTTAGCCCATGCTGACATTTTTTTTTATAGAATCAAGCCATACTTTCATTCATTCTCCAATACCTGTCCTTTCTTCCATTTCCTTTCTAAATGCCTTCAAAGAAAAATCTGATTTGGACTATGTTCTCTATGTGGCCATTGGTTTACATTAAACATTTCTCCCTTTTCTTACTCATCAAAATTATTTCTTTTTGCATCTTCAGATTTTCATTCTTGAGAGTTTCCATCTATCCTGAGCTTACTTTCTCTAAAGAATTTTATGATTCAATATCCCTCTTATTATTTTCTCTAAACCCTTTAAAAATCTCTTCTCTCAAAATATAATGTGCATATCAGACTATTGCTCATTAAGAACCTCTGTTCAAAAGGAGGATTTGGTCATTTCTTCCAATTTTTTTTCTTTGTATCTCAGGAACCAGATCCTGAATAGTCTTCATCTCATGAAAATATCATTAAGGCTTGCAAAGAAATAATTAGCTGTTCTACTTTTGGCAAAATGAGATCTCCAGCAACTGTCTACATGATTGAAGTTATGTGTAACATTATATCATGTCTCTTTGAGTTTTAGCATTTTTCACAAACTCTTAATCCATTTCCATCTTCTGCCCACATTGTTTGTAGCATACTTCAATTATAGCATCTTTTCTTTTTTTCATCTTTTCTGTGTAATTTTCTGGGGTTTACACAGCAAATAAGAGTTTGAGATAATGAGGATCAGAACCTGAACTTTAACCCAGTATTCCCAAAGGTAAAGTATTTTGCCCATCAGAGGAAAGAGATAGTCTTCATAAGCACAAAGGTTGTGAGTCCGTACAGAAGTTATATTCCAAAAAGTGGGAGAGGGGAAATAGTGAGAAATATCAGTATAAGAAAGGTAAGAAGGTGGGAATGACAAAAGCAGATAGGGTTGTTTAGGTAGAATTGTGACGAGTAGATCAGCTGTTGGAATGTATGATTGTGGAAGAAAGCTTGAAAGATAAACTTGAATACATAAAAAGGAAAATTTTAAAAGCCAAAATGAAGAATTCTGAATAAAATGTTGGATCGATAAGTCTTACAAACCCAATCAACTAATCAAATCCAATGATCTAAATGTTAAAGCTGGAAAAAAGCATATAAGCTTTGGAGATCATCTGTTAAGTTTTTTTTTCTTTTTAGAGACATGAAAGAAACTATTTCCCCAAGCTCACTGATAAAGTTAGTGGTATACTTGGGATTAGAGCCCAAGTCATCTTTTTCCTCCTCTTGAGTCATACTATCTTCTTCATTGATTCATAAACAGCAGAGTAATTCAATGAAAGTCACATTTCCAGAAGGTTAGGCTGTAATAGTCCATGAGAGAATGGGAAAAGGTCTAGAATAAAGTGGGCATGGTGGTAAGAGGAATAAAGGGAACAAAGGGAATGGGAGAACTAAGAAAAATCTAAAATGGAAAATTTTCAGGGCTTTGTGACTTGAAGAGGCATGAGAGCGCTCAAGATGAAAAAATGATGGAGATGGATTAGTTTCCATTCTTAAGACACAGGACAAAGTTTATTGGAAGAATAAGAATAAAGTTATTAGGGAGAAAGTCTACCTGGGAGCATATAGAAAAAGGCTGACTGTTATGAATTTTTAGGGTGACAGAAATAGCCACATCTCAGATTCCAGTGAGAAATTTCAGTTTTCAAAGAAAATTAGAATTCATGGCATTCTAAGTTTCTCAGCCTCCTAATTCATTTCCTTCCTATTTTCTAATTGACTGACCTCCACACAATTCACTCTGACTTCTTATTGGCAGTTGCCTCAGGCATATCTTAATCCATCTTTGAAGATCCTACCCAGTCTGTGAAATAACCTTTATTCCATGTCTTAGTCTCTCCTGAATAAGACTGCTTCACATGGTCTCTTGCCAAGCTCTTCACAAAGGTATTCACTCTTATCCCAATTAAGCAGTCCTGTCATTCTATTTAGCACTATTGTGGATGACATCAACCAACCTTCAGTGGGATTGAAGGGGAAATTGTACTTACTTTAGCAAGGACTGGATCCCTCTACTCTTCTTCAGAGCAATAGTTCTTAACCTGGGGCCATAGGGGTCCAAGAATAGATTTCAGGAAATCCATAAATTTTGGTGAAAAAAATTTATTGTTATTTTCACTAACTTCAAAGAACTGAAATCTAGAATCAACTTGAATTTGGACAATGGAATATTATTCTAAGAAAGGAGTCCATTACTGTAAGAGTTCTGGTAGTTCACCAAAATGCCAAAGGTGTCCATAACACGTCAAAAAAAAGTTTAAGAACTTCTTTAGAAGAGGAAAATGGGTCCACTTTGTTCAATTCGATTCAACCAAGTCGTTGCTTTCACAAAATGACAAAATTTAGTAATAAAATGTGAAAAGTACAGTAATACTTAACCCTGGGCAGTAACTTCATTTGAGAACATCCTAGCGTTACTCTGTACTTTTACATTGCCAGTTTCTCCTAATTCCCAGGGGGTCAGAGAAACCTTCATAGAGTCCTGAATAAAGAGCTCCCATTCCCATGGGCTACTATGCTTTTCAATGCATTTATTTCATAATAGTCTTGTGAGATAGGGAGTGTAGTTACTTTATTCTTATGTTGCAGACCAAAATATAGAAGAAAATGAAGTGATTTACCTGAGGAGAGCAGTAGGATGAGAACACATCATAATGATCATCTAATGAATACCATACTGAGAGATTTAGATTTCCTTCTGTTGAAGGCAAGGGGAAGCTATTAAAGGTTTTTAAGCAGAAGAAATGTCCAAGCTCAGAGTTATACATTAATAAGATTATTTAATTTTTTTTGGACAATATAGGCATTAGTATCAGTTTAACTATGAAAAAGTCTTTCATCCTCTGAAAATTATTTAACTTTCTCAATGGTCCCGTTGGGAAAGAATTATCTTGCTCTTAATTTTCTACATGAGAAAGATGGGACTAATTGAAGCCATATAGCAGAACAGAATGGCATTCATCATCCTGACACTCAGTCATATGGCCCTGCTCTGGGGAACAACCCAGAAAGCTGAGCTCTATTTAAGTGGACCACCAGGAAGGGTGAATGTTACCTTTTTAACCTAATCATTCAGCAGAATAACTGAAACAAACATCATTTCCAACAGCTTGGATTAATATTAATTCGGATCAAGAAACATTTATTAGCCAGCCAATATGTTCAGAGTACTGAGCAAGTACTGAGCAAGTACCGAGCAAGACACAAAATTTGCATGAGACATATGTTTCTGCCTTTATTGAAATTACAGTCTAGAAGGGGACAAAACCTGGACACAAATGAACATGCCGTGCACAAAAGGAGACATTCTAATACTCTGAGAAATTTCAAGGAGGAGCAATCACTGATAGTTGTGGGAAATTAGGGATGATTTTATGGAGAACCAAAGGAGCATAGACATAAAATAGGAAATAAACTTTCACATCATCTAGTCCAGGAATTCTTAGTTTGAGATCTATGATGACTATTTTAATATAATTAACTTCCTTTGTAATCTTACATATTTAAAAACATTCTGAGAAAGAATTCATAGGTTTTACCATGCTGCCAAAGGAGTCTATGGCATAAAATGTTCAAAAACCATTGATCGGATTTGAGAGAAATTGAGACCCAAAGAGGTTATGAGCTGACCACTATCACTGACATATTAAATGGCAGAATCAGAATTCAAATCTGGGTCTTCTGATTCTACATCTTGTGGTTTTTCTACTAGGTAAAGTTGCAAGTGCCACTTGAGCTAGGTTTTAAGGAAGAGATTCAAAGAGGAGATATTTGGAACAAAGGTGCATTCTAGATAGGACAAAGAAAGCAAAGGCCCCCAAAATATGTGTGGATACAATCATGCAATTTGATTCAGCATATATTAAGTACATTCTGTTTGCAACAGTATCTGCTAGGTGATAGAAGAATCACAAAAATTAAATAGGCCATAATCATTGCTTTTAAGTAACACCATCTAGTATCCACCAAACTACCACGCAAAATAATACATTAATACTTGATAGATGCAAACAGATGACATATAAGTTGAGGTTTTAATGATAAGTGATACAAAAAAATTGAATAATATTGAAAAATATCTGATATCCAAAATAATTAATCATTTGACACAAATAATTATAACACCAAGAAGAATCATCCCCAATAGAATAATGGTTAAAGAAGATGGACAATTTTCAAAAGATTTGCCAACTTTAAATGACAACATGAAAATGTAAGAGTAATTGTAATTAAATTTTAATTGTAAAAAATGTAAGCAAATTAGAGCAATTGGAAGTTATTGCTCCTTCTCCATGCTATTGTAAATATGTCATGAAAAATGACCAAGATTCCAGTAGATGTGAATAATCAATGCCCAAAGGGACGACAGAAAGATGATCACAGTGATGTATTGTCAATGGAGCTATGAAATGGTTCAGCTGCTTTTATCATAAATTAAGATTTACTCAAATCTTTAGGGTCTAGACTCTATTTTGAAAGTAACTTGAACTTAGAGGATCTATTTTTCTCATGTCTCTGACAATTAGAAATTAAATTCTCCTTGTAAAATTGGAACAGGTGTTAGTATGTTGTGATGGGTGACTGAAAAAGTAGTATAGAAGCTCTGAATTCAATTTAATTGAACAAACATGCATTAAACACTGCTTGTGGGCAAGTCACTGTGTTAAGTTGGGGACAAAAATTAAATAGCTTCTGCAGTTGAAAAATTTACTTTACAATTAGAATCAAAGTCAGAATGTGTAATCTTGTCACTGCTATTGACTAGATGTAGGATCTTGGGCAAATCATTTTCTCATTTTGGGCCTCAGTTTTTCCATATATAAATAAGTCCAGATGGCCTCTTAGTTCCCTTTCAAATCTAAAATTCTACTGAAAACATCCATGATAAACTTCCTTTAAGGGAGGTTTTTGAAGCGAAACTGTTCAGTTTCATAATCTGAGAAATTGGTGACTCAAGATAATGACCAATGGAAGCCAAAGTAGATATTTATAGAAACCAAGGAAATAGAACCAGAGTTAAAGTACATAACAATAGATGGCAACTGAAATTTTTGGGTGAGAAGTAACTATAAATTGCAAATTTTTGTTTTGTTTAGCTAGTTAAAGATTAATTCATTGGTATGTTTTGTTCTTTTGCTAAATACTTTTATGTTTATATGAAACACTGACTTCCTTACAGAGAGATGTATGGTTGCTTTCAAATGTTTGGGAATATGCAGTATAAAAAATCCAGCGCTCTTTTCACTTTGCTTCTAAGAAAAACATAAGATCAAAGATTAATTGGATATTAATAGTCAGAAAATGGACTTGGACTATTGAAGAGAGAGTTTAGAAATCAGCTAGTTAACTGTCCAAGGAGACATAACAAGATGTTGTGGAATGGGAATATGAAAATAAGAATGGGTTAGAGTTGGAAAGAATCTTAAAGATTATCTAATCCAATCCTCTCATTTCAAAAGTGAGGAAACTGAGATCCAGGGAGACTGAATGATTTGCCCAGACTTTCACAGATAGCAAGTGGAAGAGGCTGGATTGGATTATAGAATCAGTACTCTTTCCATATCATCATACTTAAACCAAAAAAGTTGAAGAAACCATGATAGAATACATTGGGGCAGAGGATTTTTCTTGAAACTAGTGGAAAATTTCCACTTTAGAGATAAGGTTCATTAAGAGAGCTCCAGGGCTTGAAATAAAGATTGTGTATTAAAAAAAAATTCAATGTGTCCAAAGCTATATTACTACTTCACTAATATGGATATTAAAAATTAGTAATTAGTTTTAGTTCACATAACAAAAATAAACATTTTGTAGATTAATCTGATATTATAGAATTAAATGATTGATTACATTTCATTGCATAAATTCCTTTTAAGATGAAGAGATAGAGAAAAACAGATAGATGTAGGACATCATACAAAGACTTCTGCTAAAAAAAAACTGAATGATTACTTATAATGATCAAGACACAGCCAGCTATTGGGCATGTGGAGCATCAGGAAGAGCAAAACAAGTGATCATACTGGAATCAGATAATTAAAGGAATACTATAATAGAAAAGTTATCTGGAGGATGTCACCATAGTGGTTTAGGGGGCAGGAACTAATGCTTAGGTATTACCCTGAGCTTTTGAAATTTCTAAGACATTTGATCATAGAAACCATTTACTTCCAGAAAACCTTGTAGTTAAGATGTAAAGAAACCATGCAAAGGAAGAAAATAAATAACTGTAATATATACTGTATATATATAATATATATGACATATATTATATATTATATAATATGCATAATATATAATATATAATAATATAAAATTTTCTACCTGACTAATCCAGAACCTGGCTATGAATAATATACCCTATGAATAATGTGGACCTTCTCTGTAGAGTTGGTTGTTCCCAAAAGTTAACCATGACTCTTACTTGGAATCAAACAGCACTAAAAAAAAGCTTTACCAGATCATTCTTATGCTGGGTTGGGCTGTGCTCTTAAAGATATAATCTTGACCTTGTTACAACCATGGTTATCCTTTTTCCTTTCAAAGCGAATTTCTATAATCATAGCAAGTAAATTCTAAAGCTTTTTTCTTTTAATAATTCATCATGCTGTTGTAATACTGAAACATCTTTGAGCTCCTATAATGATATGAAAGCATGAGAAACTATTGCTTTGTATTTTACTATTTAATTTTGCACTGATTCTTTAATTCATCTCCTTAGTCTAAGCTAAGAAACCAGAAAATGAATTCTTACACTTGTTGATGGTTATGTATTCATGTGTAGCATTAGGTCTGTAATACATACACACACACACACATATATATGCATATATATGTATATATGTGTACATATTCAAAGGGTAGATAGAACAATATGTGGTATGAAAAAGAAAGATATAAAGAAGATGTAAAAATTTAAATTTTAAATTTTATATAAAAATCTTACATTTTGATGAAATAGTGAATTTTACTTTAAGAAAAGCAAATTCATTTGAGAAAAGTAATAAGGCTAAATTTTTCCTAAAAATTAGGGGATATGTATATGTATACACACATCCACATGGCTATTACATGTGTTTGTACTAAGATATATAGATATATACACACATTATATATACATATGTATATTTTTAGATATTATACACATATATATCCTAAATGTTTCTTTAAGAACAAAGACAAAAAGACAACAGAGGTTTATGTCTTGGGCTGTCACTTGGCCAAATCTGGGTCTCATCAAGATGGTTTTGGCAACTATGTTTAGAATGTATAATAGAGAGTAAAGAATATGGTTAAATTATTTTCTCATATGTCAAGGAGATTAATTACGAGATTATTATAAATAAAAATAGTTCACATTTCCTGAAGCATTTTCCTCACAACAACTCTGTGAGTGAAATGATATAAATTTTTATTATGCCTGTTTTAAAGGAATTTGAAACTAAAAAGGAAAGTGACTTTAAAAGGGAGGTCCCACAGTAAATGAATAACAGACTTTAGATTAAACTTCATATTCTGGCTTTATGTCCAATGCTCTTGCTCTTTTAAATGAGCTGGAAGGGAAGGGATTTATTAAGTATGTACTGTGTGCCAAACATCTCGAAATTACTATAACGAGATGAAAATGTGAGAAGTTTTATTGTAATGTTCTCTGTTGGTTAGGTTTTCTTGGGGTCTCTGGCTTTTGAGGTACACACACACACACACACACACACACACACACACACACACACATAGCAATGTTCCAAGCAATCCCTCCCAGCAATGTTCCAGGAACCACTCTTTGAGGCCCTCTGTCTTTGAGCCAGCTTTAGCCTTACCAATGGTACCCACCCAGACTTGTTTCAAAGGCAGGTAGGAGAGAGGACAGGTGTTGTGCTTTCCCAGAAAAGACTTCTTTCTGGTTCCATTGAGTCAAATCTAGTCCAGTCCCTAGTAAGAACACCGATCTCAACAAGTGGTCAGCCAGCCTCTGCTTAAAAATCTTGACTGAGGGAAACTTACTTGAAAACTCTCACTTTGGTTGAGAACACATTAGGGAAAGCTCTCAGGGCTAGATTATCTTCCCTCATGTCAAACCCAAAAGTGTGGGTGGACTTACATCCAGAAGCACTGATATCTGTGAGTAGCCCCCAGCCCTGAAATCATGAAGCTGAGAGCAGGAAAACGAAGAAGCAGCTCATGCCCTGGGTCCAGCTCAGACTTGAGTTCTCACCATGACTGTTCCCACGTAGATGAGCTAGATTCCTCCCAAGGCAGGGTCCCAGAGTCCCATCTCCCAAATTCCTCTTCATAGAAGTCATTCTCCTTTCCCTTTTCCTCTCTCTCAAGGTCTCATTGTATTGAGGGAAAAGAACTAGGTAAACTTCCATGAGCTAGCTCAGCGGGAGCTGTTGTTATTTTTCTTATAGAATGAGAGAATTACAGAATTTCAGAGTGGTAAAAGACCTCAGCAGGAATTTAATCCAAAATGTTTTTCCAAAGAAATCCTCACTACAACATTCCCAAATATATCAAATACTCTCTGCTTGAATATTGCAGAGCGGAACAATCTATTCTTACTTCACTTATGGTCAATTATTTAGCATTTATTTAGCACCTACTTTGAGTTCTCTTCTTAGGAATATTTCTGCCCCCACAGTTTGTGGGAGAGACCTGAGAAGCCTTTGAAAAGTCCCTGAGAGATTTCATCCTGAAAACTAACCTAAGGGGATTTTCTGATTTTGCTGTGTCCACAGCTTCCTTCAATTCCCTGAAATATGTGACTAGACCGTATATGAGGCTCCATGAAATCGGCTATTCAACAGAAAAGTAAAAAAGTGGTTGAAAAAAAAGAGGAAACAATTCTTATTATTTTGTATGATTGCTAGAGATTTTCCAAAGAAGTATGACACTTCCACAGTATTTCACAAACAAGGCTGGGAACCTTAATTTCCTTATCTGGAAAATAAGGGTTTTGGACAAAGGGACTTTTAAGATCCCTGCCAGTTCTAACAATCTCTCTGCATTGTGTTATAAAGACCCTCCATTCACATACACAGTATTAAATAAACATAAGGATTCAGCCTTAAGAAGAGATATTACATTTAGATAAGACCCAGTTCCTTCCCTCTTGGAGATCAAAGCCTCGTAGTTCTAATATTTTATGTTCTCTGATGTATCCAAAATATATTTCATAATCTTTACCTTCAAATCACCTTTCTTCCTAGCTTTGTTGTTTTGAAAGCACAATTATTCTTCTAGTCACCCAGACTAACAACCTAGAAATCATTCTTTATACTTCTCTTTTAATCCTCATAGGTAATCAATTATAGAGTCTTACTGATTCTACTTTCCACAATATTTCTTGGATCTGTCCCACTCCTCCAGTTACCATGTCATTTTCCTTGCTTAATTCTTAACCAGTTTTCCCCTGGGCTATTGCAATAAGCTTCTAAATGGCCATCTTTCATCAAATATCTTCCTTCTCTATTCCATCTTCCACACAGACTCAACCTGATTTTCCTAAATCCACAAGTTTGACCATTTTTAACACTTTTGCTTAAGAAGCTTCAGGGGATTTCTTTTGTCTCCAAGAAAAAGTACAAACTGATATCTATGTGTCTGGTAGATAGAAATAAACCTAAAAATAATTCTGAGCACATCTGTCAGATTGGTTAAATGACAGGAAAGGATAATGACAAATGTTGGAGGGAATATGGGAAAACTGTCCCGCTAAATGTGGAACACTGGGATATTGTTGGTAGGTTTATGAACATATTCAACCATTCTGGAGATCAATTTAAAACTATGCTCAAAAAGTTATCAAACTGTGCATACCTTTGACCCAGCAGTGTTTCTCCTGGGCTTATATCCCAAAGAGATCTTAAAGAAGGGAAAGGGACCCACATGTGCATAAATGTTTGTAGCAGCCCTATTTGTAGTGGCAAGAAACTGGAAACAGAGGGGATGCCCATCATCAGTTGGAGAATGGCTGAATAAGTGATGACATGAATGTTATGAAACATTATTGTTCTATAAGAAAAGATCAGCAGGATCATTTCAGAAAAAGCCTGGAAAGACTTACATGAACTGATGCTGAGTGCAGTGAGAAGATCCAGGAGATCATTATACACGGCAACAAGAAGATTACACTTTGATCAATTCTGATGGACGTGGCTCTTTTCAACAATGAAGTGATTCTGATCAGTTCCAATGATCTTGTGAGGAAGAGAGCCATCTACACTCAGAGAGCATTGTGGGAAATAAATGAGGACCACAACATAGAATTTTCACTCTTTTTGTTGTTGTTTGCTTGAATTTTATTTTCTTTCTCACTTTTCCTTTTTTATTTAACTTTTCTTGTGCAGCAAGATAATTGTATAAATATGTATTCATATATTGGATTTAAAGTATATGTTTACTGTGTTTAACATATATTGGATTACTTGTCATCTAAGGGAGGGGGGGAAATTGGGACACAAGGTTTTGCAAGGGTTAATGTTGAAAAATTATCCTTGTATATGCTTTGAAAATTAAAATAAATAAATAATAAAAAATAAAAAATAAACAATCCTACCTCATATATTTAACCAATTGGGTAATCTTGGGCAAGTCATTTGATCTCTGTTTCCCTCAAGTTTCTCATCTGCAAAATGGGGATAATAATGTATCTACTTCTCAAGTGCAGATCAAATGAGAAAATATTTATAAAGCTCTTTGCAAACCTTAATGCTAACTTATCATGACCATCATCATTAGTCAATTAAAGCCCTTTCTAGCTAGGCTCTGACCTAATTTGCCAGATTGTTTTTACTCCCCATGGCATGATACATTCTAGCTGAACTGGCTACTTGCCATTCCTCATGAACAATATTTCATTTCTCACCTTGTATACTTTTGCATAGGATCTACTCTTGTTGTTGGAATACTCTCCTTCCTCACATCAACTTCTTGAATTCACCAGATCCTTTCTAAGCTATAGGAATTCTTTTCTGATCTTTCTCTCCATATTTTTCCATCTTGAATTTACTTTGCATTTTTTTATTTATCTTATTTACCTATCTGAACACATGTTGGTGCTCCCATTGTAGAATATAGGCTCCCTAAGGGTAGGAATGATCTCATTTTTGTTTTGGAGTCTTTCGTGCCTGGCACATAATAAAACAATTAATGTGTATTGAATTGAAATGAAGGCTCAGCAGATGGTTTTCAAAGATGTGACTGACATGGATTACTGGCTTTTAATTACAATAGGAATATTATCACCACTAATTTAACAAATGAGAAAACTGAGCCTCAAAGAGGGGACATTCATCAATCATAGTTACACAATTAGTTAAGTATAATAGCCATTATTTGAGTCCAAAGCAGTTTAATCTAATGTACACTGAGCTGCTTATCAGAAATCAATGAAAAAAGTTAGATTTCTCTTTAGTTGGGGAACTTTCTATTATCATCATCATTATCATCATCATCATCCAATAATGGCTCCAGGAAAGATTCATACCGAGAATTTATATTCACATATTTCCAAAGCTTCCTAAAGTGAAATGAACTGTTTTATACCCATCCTGGCTGAGCAAACTCAGTAAGTGAAGAATCTCTATAATCAAACCTATTATCCAAGCAGGTGAGACATTTATCCTGAAGGGGAAAAAAGCTCTCTTTGCAGGGTTTCCTTGGATCTGAGATGCAAAGGCTTAGGGGCATAATTTGTCCATTAGAGCTTCCTACTGTGTTTTATTGCTTAGAACAAGTTCAGTCCCATCAGTCTCCCATTATCTGACCAACCTGGGGAATTCTCTCTTTAGGGGGTTGTCAAAGGCATCAGAAGGAATAGAAAAGACAAAGTTTAATACCGATGCTTTTCATAGAAGGCAAAGAGGTTTATTTATTTGACACATGATCTTTAGCATTCTCTTGTACCAGTTTCTAATGAAAACTTAATCAATACTGCCTTTCTTTAAAGATGGTCAACTGCAAAGTCGTGAGACTTGAGTTTTAGTTCTATATGTACTCTCAATATAACCTTAGGCAAATCACTTCTACTTTCCCCACTGGACTTTGCTTTCCTTATCTGTAAAATAAGAATAATAATCTTATTATTGTAAAAGCCTTAATAAGGGTAGAGATAATAGTGATAGTGGGAGGTGGGGTAGAATGATGGTCATAGCAACAATATTGGTGGTAATAGGAATCTTGATAATAAATAATAATACAATGATGATATTATTGTCATAGTGACAATTATGATGATGCTGATGGAAATTATACTGATTATGGTCATAGTGATGATGGTGGTATTGATAAGGAAGGGTCTGGTCAGTGTGAGCTATTTAATTTGTAATCATACCACATTTATCTATCTCTTCACCTTTGTTTTTACTCTCCTGCCACTTTGGACTGCCCTTCCCATTCCTTTCTTCTTACATTTCTTTAAGGTCCAAATTTAGTTCATGAAGCCTTCTCTCCCATTGCAATTGTTAGCAATCTTTCCTTTCTTTGAGTTCCTATAGAATTTACCACTCTCATCATTCAACTGTACTTCACACATACTGAGATAATAATACTGAGATAATAATTAGACATCCTTTGCTCATTTCTAATTCACCCGATATATATTTAACAGAAAAAAAAAAACACTGGCATATTGCTTTGCCCATGTTAGATATGTACTGAAAAACTTAAATGACTTTCAACTACAATTCTGGCCTTCTGTTACACTTGGGGACTTTAGAATTTGAGGGGCAGAACCCTAGTATTTGGGGTTCTTTTGGGGGTCTTCTCTTGTGTTCTTCTGAGTTAAGACTTAACTAATTAATCCAGAGGATTAATATGTCTGTTTTATGTACCTTCTGACATCTAGAGTATTTAATCAGAACTTTCATGTGGATTGCCATTATTTTATGAACTAAAGAGACCCATAGAGGGCTCAGGCCAGTGTGATTTCTCACCTGAAAGTGAGAGGGGTGACTTTCAGTCAACCTCAGGTTTTTAATTTCTATTAGGAGAATTCTGCATTTTCTGGGAGCTCATTTGGCTCCAGATTTTTTGTTCCCCCTTTTCTTTTTCTGTATTTTTCAACTATATTTGTTTCACTTAAATCAGATTTTATTTCATTGGCAACAAACAAAATTAAGAAATGGAGAGAAAACTCCTCTGTATATGGAAAGAACTCCCTTATGAGGAATTTATAGGATAGAGAGACAGATGGGCAGACAGACAGAGCATTTATTAAGTGCTTACTATGTGCCAGGCACTGTTCTAAGTTCTGGAGATACATATAAAAGCAAGCAAAACAACTACTCCCCTCAGAAAGCTTATATTCTAGTGGGGAGAAACGCCATATAGAGGACCCAGAAAGGGAAAAGAATGGTAGAAGAGAGGGAGAGGAGAATGGCAAAAAGACTTTAGGAAATGGCATGATACCCCAATTTCCAATTAGATAAAACAAAAAAGCACACTTTGAATGTAAAGCTAAGTTTCTTTTGTGGTAGTTCTCAAATTCTGAATTCTGTGATGATTGTTTTTCTTGTTTTGGAGGATTTTAAGCATGTTTTCTTTTTTAATGCTTTTATTTATTTAAAACTTAAATGCAAAATAGAAAAAAGAAAGAAAAATATTGTCAAGTGCACAGCAGAATGCAAGAGAATTCAAAATATTTAACAATAAATTTCCCTTTCAAGAGAACATATATAATAATAGAAGACATAATAGAAGACATAGTATTCAGAACTGTCATCTTATATTTGCTGTCTTATAGGTTTTCTTTTGTTCTCTGCTATGTATGTTTAATTTTATTCTTTTTTCCTCCTTTCCTCCCCCCATATTCCCAAGGAGGCTGCAATTAAGAATGTATATATTTATGCACACATATACATACACACATATATATATATACATAAGCATATTTACATATATACATACACCTAAAACAATGTTAATATGGATCACATATAATGTAGAATTTTCCTCTTTTGATTAAATCATTTTTAATTCTGACTTTGTCTGAGGTCAAAGAGTACTACCCTTACTTTTTCCCCTAATAAATTCTATTTTTAACCATTGTTATTGTGTTTGTGTATGTTTCTTATTTCCTATCTCTACTAACTTTTCTATGTTACTTCTACCTACTAGATTGCTTTTCTATCACTTAACCCCTTTTCCCTTTTCCAAGAGCCCCTCCCTTAACCTCTCCTGCTAGTAGTTTTCCTCCCTTTTTATCCCACTCCAATTAATCTACACAACCTTCTGTACCCTGTCTGAGCCTATGTCCTTTCCCTCTTATTTCTTTATAAATTTTGGAGGGTTTTTACCCAGATAGATAGCTAAGTAGAGATAGAAATAGACATGGATGGATAAATGTATGCATGGATGTATTATTCCCTCTTTAGCCTATTCCCAATGTGAGGAGGATTTCAAAACTACCAATCTTCCTCCCCCATCTAATTCTTCTTTGTCAATTCTATATTACATAATTACTGTTTTTACCTTTCCAACATGCATTTACTTGTTAGAATCATATCATACCAACCTCTACAGACCTCAATCTTTCTTTTGAACTATCCAAATACTAATGACAATCTTAGACATATGGTTTACATTATCTTGTATAAAACATAACCAGATTGTCTTTATTGAATCCCTTGAAATTAGTCTTTAATGTTGACTCTTATATGTCAAATTTTCTATTAAATTCAGATTTATTTGCCAAAAAAATCTTGAAAATCTGACAATTCAGTGGTTGTCCTTTCTTCATTCACTATTATATTTAATTATTCTGGATATATTTTCTGCCACAACCCCAGTTCTTTAGATCTTCAATATTCTAAGACCTATGCTCTTTTATTGTAGCCATTGATAGGCCCTGTGGAATTCTGATTGTGGTTCCAAGGTATTTGAATTGTTTTATTTTGTTGTTGTTACCTGGAACATTTTCTCTTTGATATAAGTTTTTTTTTTGGAAATTTAGCAATAATATTCCTACAGATTTTCCTTGTAGAATTTCATTCTGGTGCTGATTGGTGGATTTTTTTTTCTATTTCTACTTCCTCTTCTCATTTTAACACTTTAGAACAATTTTCTTTAATCACTTACTGCATTATTGTATCCAGATTTTTTCTTTTGGGGGGGAATCATAGCTTTCAGGTGGTTCAATTATTCCTATGTGTTCTCTTTTTGATCTTTTCTCTAGATCTGTTGTTTTTCTTTACAAGATATCTCACATTCTCTTCTGTTTTTTTTTTATTCTTTATATTTTGGTTTATTATTTCTTGGTCTCTTATAACTTCACTGGCTTCTTTTTGCCCAATTCTAATTTTTACAGAGTCATTTTCTTAAAACTCTGGATCTTTTTTTCTGGTTGGTTGACTTTTCATAATCTTCTTTTTCTTGTATTATTCTATTTTTCCAGTTTGTCCTCAATCTTTCTCATTTTCTTTTTAAAATATTTTTGAATTGTTCTATGAATTCTTTTTGAGCAGGTAACCATTTTTGGGTAGGAGAGGCTTTTTTTTAAACTTCAGTATCCTTCTCGAAAGATGAATCCTGATCTTCCCTATTCCCATAGTAAATTTCTATAGTTGGGTTCTTTCTTTTTTGCTTGTTCTCTCTGTCTCTGTCTCTGTCTCTTAAAAATAAGAGCTTGTTAGTGTAATCACCTCATAAGGTAAGAGATGGGGCAGGGGGAGGAGGAAAATGATGTCTCTGGCCTCAGGTCCTCGTTTAGTTCTCCCTTCTGTCCTGGAACCCAAAATCAAGAATTCCATCCTTCTATAAATGTTCCAGGATTACAACATCATCCTTTAGAACTGGAAGAAATCTTAGAGACATCAATTCAATTCTGCTCATTCCATAGACATTAATGAAAGATATAGAAGAAAGAAACTTTTAGGGTACATCTGAACAAAATGAAATACTGGGAGATGAAAAGACTTGTCCCAATTCACACTAGGAACTGGCATCATATTTATTCTTACCCCTAAGTGTATACTGATTTTCATTACAGGATCTATGTCCTTATTTCCTCTTTTTTCTTACCTCTCTATCCTTCAAAAATAATTTCTCGTCATTGATACTGAATATTTTTAGCATATTTTAGACTCTCATGTAACCCTTGTATCAAAAAGTTCTCCTGACAATTTGAGATCGTGTTTTCCTGACTTATTATTCTCACTCAAGCTCCCCTTATAAACACATAGATTTACCAAGTTCAAAGCATGAATAATTTAATTTACAAGATAGTGGAATTTTAAAATTTTGCATCAACTCTCTTCAGTACTAGAGGTTGACTCTTGTTCTCTCAGGAAAATATAGAATCATTTTCAGATATATGATTCAAATTCTGTATTTTAATAGCCAAGAAATATCAGGGAATTAACATAAATATATATAATCAAGTCAGTTCTTAATTAACAAGTGATAAAAATGTAAATAAACAATTTTCAAATAAATACCCAGATGATTGACAAAGATGACAGAAGACAGGAGTCAGTGTTGGAAGGATTTTAGAAAAACAAGAACATCAATAAGATATTGATAGAGCTCTGAATTGACTCTAATATTTCTAGAAAATAATTTGGAATTAAGTAAGAAAATTCACTAAACTACTTTTAGCTTTTGACCCACATTACTGAGCAAAGGAAGCCAAAGACAAAAATAATACATTCCCATGTATGCTAAAATATTCATAACAATATGGTGGCTTTCATGCTATTTTCTGTGGTAGCAAAAAACTGAAAAACCAAGACCATTTGGGGGGTGGTTACTAATTCATGGTATAAATATAACAGAACTGAATATGGAAATAATTTTTTTAAAAAGAAATGTAGACTTCACAGAAACTTAGAAAGGCATGTATATACTAATGCAGAGTCAAGTAGAAAAAAATCAAGAGAAAAATACAGATAACTACAATGAAAAGAAAAGAAAGACAGGAAAGGCAAAAAGAAAAAGAAAGAAAGAAAAGAAAAGAAAGAAAGAAAGAAAGAAAGAAAGAAAGAAAGAAAGAAAGAAAGAAAGAAAGAAAGAAAGAAAGAAAGAAAGAAAGAAAGAAAGAAAGAAAGAAAGAAAGAAAGAAAGAAAAAGAAAGAAAGAGAGAAAGAGAGAAAAAAGAGAGAAAGAAAGAGAGAAAGAAAGAGAGAGAAAAGAGAGAGAGAAAAAAGAGAGAAAGAAAGAGAGAGAGAAAAAAAGAGAGAAAGAAAGAAAGGAAGGAAAAAGAGGGAGGGAGAGAGGAAGGAAGGAAGGAAGGAAGGAAGGAAGGAAGGAAGGAAGGAAGGAAGGAAGGAAGGAAGGAAGGAAGGAAGGAAGGAAGGAAGGAAGGAAGGAAGGAAGGAAGGAAGGAAGGAAGGGAAGGAAAAGCTGAATGTAAATAGATTATAAGGACAAATTTAGGCCTAGAAGAAAAAAAAATTATGTAAACATCTCCCAACTGTCAGCAGAGAAATAGGAGACCTTGTTTTCTTTACTAAGTATGACCTTTACTCCTGAAATGTCGGAATAAAAATGTCCAAGAGGGAAGATGAGTAAAGAGATAACAAGAATGCACCTACCTGCTCTTAGTGAATTCAAGTCTCCAGACATGAATAAATTAAATCTTCAAGTATTAAAAGGCCTGGTAGCTGTGATTGCTGAGCCAGTGTAAGGAATTTTTTATGGAAAATGAGAGTGCCACAAAGTTGGAAAAGAGTAAATGTCGATTTTAGAAAAAAACAGGCTCTATCCACTTCTCTAACATAGCCTATATGAGACAAATCATAAAAACTGTGTTTTACACTTTTAAAAAAAATTCCTTTTTCTTAAATTTTTTGTTTACCATCGCCATGGCCTAAAATCTCATTTAAATTTAAATACTCAGCACAAGCTTCTCTACAATAGAGGGAATAGGAATGAACACATTTCCTTCTTGCATCATGCAAATGTGTCTCCACGGTGAAGATGAATAACTAATATCTACCTTTCTCTTCTAGTATTAAGGCAACATGTCTTTCACTCATGTTAATACCATGGCTTTTTCCTGATTGTCTCTCTGTTCCTGGCTATCCCAGAGTAATTGAGCTAGGCTACTCAAATTAATTGATGGTGCTTCCAGAGAGCTTCAATGACTTTATCACAATTCCATTTCTGTGATATACATGGTAGCCAAGGTTACCTGAAAAGAGCCCTAGGCTTGGAGTCAGAAAACCTGAGTTCTAGTTCCAGATTTCTTACTTAATAGATGTGTTACTTTGGGAAATTAATTACATTCCTTTCTCTGGGTTTCAGTTTTCTCATCTATGAAATGAGGAGATTAGATGAACTCTAATGTTTAGACATTATATTTCCTATGATGCAAGGTCTTTCTCATCTCTAATATTGTTTGTTTCATTTAATTAAAAAACATTTAAGTGCTTTTTATATTAGTGATAAAGACAAAAATGATAATAGACCCAGTACTATCCAACTATAACAAGTCCCACCCAATTATAGCATTCCTTCTTCTGTGTTTTCAGGACATTCCCAGTTTTTACTGTCTACTATATGACTCTATCCTTTCAGACAGAAGCAATCTTCCCCTCTTCCAAACACTTGTAGTACTTTATGCATTCATTTTCCCACATTATATTCTATCTTATGTTTAATTCATCAGTGCTTCTCTCACCCTCCCTTTAAATCTCATTACTAAGCTTTGAATGGATAGAGACTTGTATGTAGGACAAATTCAATAAATACTTGCCAAATGGATGGAGGAGAAGGAGAGAAGTGAATAAGCATTTATATTAACACTTACCATGTGTCAGGCACTGTACTAAGCAGTGTTACAAATATTATTTCATTTGATCATTTGGATGAATGGATGGATAGATAAATAAATGATTCCATCATACGTACATAATAATCGTTGACTTATCTGTTTCCTAGAATTGCCTTGACAACTCAAAGAAGGATAGAATATAAGACAAGGAACCTAGATTCCAGTTCAAATTGTTACTCTAAATACTTCACATATATATAGTAGACATGTGATATTTGCTAACTTAAATTGTAAAAACAACAATAATAATAACTTTGAGAAATACATAAAAGTTAATATTATAATTTAGACAGAAAGGGAAACCCCAGTTTTTAAGTTCCACTGGGCACCATGTGAGTGTAATGGACAAGGATAAGGAAGAAAATCATAGAATTTGCACTTTCATTTTTCAGCTGATTTTATTTTTTCATTTCTATCTGACTGTTCAAGGGGACATAATGTAGTATTAAGAGCTTTAGACTTCGGTGCCAATTGGTTTGGATTCTAGGCCTGTCTCTGACATTGACTTGCTATGTGAACTTGAATAAAGCACTTCACCCCTCTTCGGCCTCCTCATTTCTAAAATAGGGCTAAAAATCCATGGCTAAAAATATTGAGTTTTTTTAATTACTTTTCCTCACTTTCTACCCAAGAATTTTTAAGGACAATCTGTGGAGGAGTTTTGATAGTAAATCTGGCAACAGCTGAAACACAGAAGATCATGGGTAATATAAAGAAATAGATTGAAAGGAAAGAAAATAGGAAGTTTCTACTCTTTAAGACTGGAATTGAAAACTCAAGTACTTTATTAAGGTTTGTGTGGTAAAGAGAAAATTGTACATTTACAAATATTTGAAAGACTCCCT
Organism: Sminthopsis crassicaudata; assembly: GCF_048593235.1. NCBI lineage: Eukaryota > Metazoa > Chordata > Mammalia > Dasyuromorphia > Dasyuridae > Sminthopsis > Sminthopsis crassicaudata. The sequence goes on along the minus strand of NC_133622.1, from coordinate 184,692,008 downwards.
CATGAAAACAAGTCATTGGCTTTATCCACTTATCAGATCAACAAAATCAAGCATGAAGAAGCCTATTTTTAATGTACTCTCTTGAATAGTGGTCACAGATTTTTTTTTCTTTTATTTATTTATTTTTATTCATTTTTCCAAATTATTCCCTCCCTCCCTCCACTCCCTCCCCCCGATGGCAGGTAATCCCATACATTTTACATGTGTTACAATATAACCTAGATACAATATATGTGGGTCACAGATTTTTTATATGGATATGTTACATATAAATGTATACTATATGCATAACCATTGCAATTTAATACAATAAAAGAAATCATCTTCAAAAATAGAAGATAGGTTTTGATTTTATGGAGACCCTCATGGTCATTACAGTTTTTCACATGCAGCTTAGCCTGCTCCCCTCATTATGTTCAGCTGTGAATTCACTTCATTATTTATCTGAAACATCTGTTCAAGATTCTTGTACTAAAGAAACTGCTCTAAGAACTGCATGTCATAGTCTGGACAATAAATATTCTTCATACAATTAGATTTCCCTGCATAGAAATAGTCAAACATGTTTGAGAGATTATGTATCTCTATTTAGGAGGCTTTGAAGTATTCCTGGCCATGACACAAAAAGGTACTATGACATTTCCAAAATCTATGAGACCTTACCAAATCTGAAAGAAAATATCTTTGATTTAAATTTTCTGGTAGATTTCTTCTGTTGTATTGGAAAATACTTCTATACATTTGCATTTGCTTCATTTTATCAACAAAAATAAAATAGCTACAAGTTAGAATACTTTGGTCTCTGAAGAATTAACATTTATGACCATCCAAAGGGCAACCGAGAGGTACATGGTGGGTGAGAACAGGCTAAGATCTGTCACTAACAAAGAGTATTATAAGATATAACATTAAGGACCCAAGGACCTCATCATAAAGCTGTCTGGAAAAGAAAATAGAGTAATCTTGTAGCTACCTTTGAGGGATAACTGATAGATGGCCCATTGGTATCCATGGCATATCAGGATATATGGAGGATGCAACCTCACCCAGCAAAGTTAGGTGAGGCTGGGGGAAGATTTATGGAACTCTCTGGTTAGACAAGGGTCTCCAAAAAAAAAAAAGGTAAAGATAAGTATGGATAACTTAGGACTCATGCTTAGTGGAAGAAGTACACAAATTGCTGGGAGCACAGAATCATCAAAATATCAGTGTAATCCCTGTTCAGCTTACCACTCAGAATTATTGCAGTGAATCAGATGAGATAGTGGTTTGAAAGCACTTGATAAACTCTAAAGCATTATAGAAATATGAAAGATAGTTATGTTTTCCAAGGGGTGGAAAACCTGAAGAATCAGCTTATTTCAGGGACCTGTAGAATTGAGTTGTGTGTTACCAAAACAAAACCAACAGGAGGTTTTCAGACTTCAGGTGACAAATCTAATTACATCGTGGGGAAAAACACTGTATTCTCTAAATGTGTGCAATCAACCTTGTTTTGAATGGCATAGATGCTGTACCTCAATGATTTCCTGTGGAGGATAATGTCCAAGCCTTCCCCAAATTGAGCATTTTTACTTCTCAGCAAGACATTACAAAGCCTTTACCAAGAAATAAACACTTATCAAGGCTTAAAGAACTAAGAGTGAAGTAGAGCAGATGGAATGAAGAAGAGGCTAAAGACCAAGGACTCAGATCTGAAGGAAACTCTTACAGATTGTTTTAAAAGCTTTCCATTTGATAATTTAGGCATTAGGCTCTACCTTTCATTATCTGTAAAATATCTTTTAGGATGGGGAGTGCAGACTCTTGGGTTCCAATACCTGGTGTGACTTTCCAAGAATTTTCATATAAGGCAAATAAGAGCTGGACCAGATAGTCATCAAGGATTTCCCCCTAGGGCATTACAATTCAGAGGTGCAATAATATTAATCCTACTCTAATACTATAAAAAACATTGAAGTTGGCTCTGAGATAGTAAGAATGGCTTATTAAAATAAGCAGCTATCAGTTCCTACTAATAAATATTTAATAACTGGCTCTCTGGGGGAGGAAAAATTGTATTTAGAACACACTTTTAATTTAAATCTGCATTATTCACATTTTCTCTATCACATATTTGAGTCTAGACAATAAAAAACATAAGTCAAGCTCTGATTTGTAACACTTGCTGATTTCTGAAATATAAATGCTTACCCTAAAAATTTAACAAGAGCCAGCTCTAGCACACTCCTGAACTGAGTCCAGTTTCTTCCAATGGCCATGTAGGTGGCTGAAGCAGATGCTATGGAAGCCTGGTCAAGAATCAAAGATGCCAATGTGATTCTCTGCATCCTGGGTCATTGCCATTTTCTTGACTTTTTTATCTTGTCATTGGACTTAGAAGACTATGGAAGAGAGAATGACGCTGATGTCTTTGCAATTCAACTTCACTTAAGTCCAATTCACAATATACAATGTTATTTGAAAACAAAAGCTAAACAATAATAATTTATTCCAGTTCTGTTTTCCCCTTATCCTGGAAGGAATACCCATAGGGGCTTGTATTCCAGACCTCTTCTGTGTTACAACTAAATAATTAAATTTGTCATTAAAATCTCACTCGAAGTCTTAGTTTGTAAAGTTGTCCCAAAAGCTCAATTTACTCTTCCTCTACCTCTCTGGGTCTAGGATTCTCACTGAAATTGGAATCATAACATTTGCTCATATATGCCTCATGGAACTGTTGTGAAGATCAAATACTAAAATGGTGGGAGTGAGCAGGCTAAAGAATCAATAAAGAAGGAGTAAAATGACTGCCTTATTTCACTGAAGTCCCAATTCATGTTTGGTAACATAAATGGACTGAGTCAACATAGCATCTTGCATCAAGTGAGATGTTTTGTAAATATAAAGCACTTAAAAAATACGAGCAATTATGATCTTATTTTTTTATTGCTGTGTAGTTAATTTTGCAAATTATTTTTACTCTCATCACCACATGGGCTTATTCAATAACCTTCAATAGCTCTTATTTTCTCCAGATTCAAATTTAACTCCTTTGTCATTGAAAACTCTCTACAACCTGATGACATGCTGCATTTAGATCAGTATTACATGTAATTCCCTTCCACACACTTTCTGGATGAGGCAGACTTGGTTTCCTTGCTGTTTGTCATGTATGATGTACCATCTTCTACATCTTCTGTCTCTTTGCTTTGACCTTATTATGGCCCATGCCTGTTATTCCCTTCTTCCTGACACTCCTTTCCTGGAAACCGAATTGCTTTGAGACTCCTGGTTTTCCTGCCTTCTATTCAGTTTCAGCTGAAATTCCCCATCTGGTACAAAAACTTTCCTGATTCTATTTAATACTAAAATTTTATCTCTGTTGTAGGTACTGAACCCAAGAAGACATGAATTCAAATCTAGCCTCAGACCTGATCACCTCAGTTTCCTCATCTGTAAAATAAGTTGGTAAAGGAAATGGCAAATTATTGCAGTTTCTGTCAAGAAAACTCCAAAAGGAATCACAAAGAATGGGAAGTGATTGAAATCACTGAACAACAACAATGTTCTCATATCTTTCACATAAAATGCTCTAATATAATTATGCATTTTTATATTAACTTCTACATTAGAAAGTAAGTTTCTGAGTGGTAGTTATATGCCCAAAACATAGCAATTCAACTAGCACAAAATAGGCATTTCATAATTGTTTGATTGCTTATTATTTGATCTTCACAATAACCCTGTGAGGTTGATAAAGCAAGTGTCATTTTTTATTGTTTTCTATTTTATTTTTGAGTTATACATGAACATTCATTTTTACATATTTCCATATGAGTTATGTTGGGAGAGAAAAATCAGAACAAAAGGGAAAAAAACAAGAAAAAATAAAAGAAAAAGAGGTGAAGTTGTATGCTTCTAACTGCATTCAGTCTCCATAGTTTTCTCTCTGGATGTGAATGGCATTTTCCATCCAAAGTCTATTGGAAATGTCCTACATCACTGAATTGCTAAGAAGAGAACTATTATTCATAGTTGATCATCACAAAATTTTGCTGTTGTTGAATAATGTTTTCCTGGTTCTGTTTGCTTCACTCAGCATCAGTTTATGTAAATCTTTCCAGGATTTTCTAAAATCAGCATGTTCATCATTTCTTATAGAAAAGTATTATTCCATTACTTTCATATACCATAACTTATTTAGCCATTTTCCAATTGATGAGCATGCACTCATTTTCCAATTCCTTGCCACCACAAAAAAGAGTTGCTACAAACATTTTTGCACATGTAGGTCCTTTCTCTTCTTTTAATGCATTATTTTTAATAGTATTTTTTCCAAATACAGGTAGAGAGAATTTTTATCATTCACTTTTAAAATAAAATTTTGAATTAAGAATTTTCTTTTTCTTTCCTATCCCTCCCCTCTGGGGAGCAATTTGATATAGTTATATATGTACAATCAAGTAAAACTTTATTTCCATATTTGTCAAATTGTGAAAGAAACAATTTGCAAAATGATTAAAGTTTTCAAAAGGAAAAAGAAACATGAAAAAATAAAGGGAAAATAGTATGCTTCAATCTGCATTCAGTCTCCATCAGTTCTTTCTGTGGATATACATGGCATTTTTCATCATGAGTCTCTTGGAATTGTCTTGGATTATTACATTGATGAGAAGAGTTAAGTCTATTAAAGCTGATCATTATATAATATTGCTGTTACTGTATACAATGTTTTCCTGTATACATTTCACTCTACATCAGTTTACATAAGATTTTCTAGGTTTTTAGATTTCTGAAGGGAAGTATTATTACCCACAATTAATAGGTGAGGATTTCTTTATGAGGATACTTAAAGAGGAGACTTGTCCACGCTCACATAACTGACAAGAGTTGGGACTCAACCCCTGATCTTCTGACTTTCAATTTAATGCCCTTTCCTCTAATTCCAACTTGCCTGTCATAGAAATCACCTCTATAAAGATGAAGATATGGATTTCTCTTTCATTTGGAAACCTCTTTTCTATTTTTTGGCAGACAGTGTTTTAGGACAGATTCAAATTTTGCCCATAGTTATGGGACTGAAATACAAGTCTCTGACTTCCAGCTCCATTTTGTTCCCAGGGCTCTCTGTAATACCTCCACATTATTTCATCAGATCAGAGTTCAAAGGACGTAGATTTAGAACAAGAAAGCATTTCAGAGCTCATTAAGTTCAACCCCCTCATTTTACAGATCAGGAAAATGAGAGCCAGAGAGTTTAGGTAACGTGGCTGAGACAAAATTAATAAATAGCTGAACCAGGATTCATTCTTCTGGCAAGGGTAACATAATACCTAGTGCGAATGTTATTAAAGCTTTATCAAGCATCAATTTACCATATTCTTTCTAACAAAACAAACTAAAATCACTTCATATTTGAGGATTTTAGTAACTAAGTCTTGATACCAGGTATCATAGGTTTTGGCCGAACTCTGATATGACTCCACATTAAAGTCTCCAATTGTGAATCAAAGGGATGAAATAACCCTAAGGAACTCTTGTAGCTCTCTTCCACATAGATACCAAAGTGCAAGTCCAACTACATCATTCCTCTGTTCAGGAAGCTCCAATGGTACCCTATTGCCTCTAGAATCAATTCAGTTTTTTTTTTTTTTTGTTTTTTTTTTTGGCATTTAAAACCTCTCATAGTTTGCCTCTCATCTGCCCTTTCCGGCTTCCTTATTACACAGTTATTTCTTCCCCACACTCTCCAGGCCAGCCACACTTATCTTTTTGATCTTCACAAGACATTCTATCTCCAGCCACTCTTGTGGGTTAGAAGAGGCTGATCCCCACACTGAAAATGTACTTCCTCCTCATCTCATCAAAGAATCCCTTACTTCCTTCAAAGCTCAACTTAAGGAATATTTCTTAAATAGGGACTTTGTGGATGCCCCTAGCTGCTAGAACCTTCACTCAAAAATTACGTTATATTTGCTTTGTTTATCACTTTATACTGATATATAAAAAACATAGTGTAGCTATTTCAAAGTCCGATTCTTTTTGTACAGCAAAATAACTGTTTGGATGTGTATACATATATTTTATTTAATTTATACTTTAATATATAACATGTATTGGTCAACCTGCCATCTGGGGAAGGAGGGTAGGGGGAAGGAGGGGAAAAATTGGAACAAAAGGTTTGGCAATTATCAGTGCTGTAAAATTACCCATGTATATATCTTGTAAATAAAAAGGTATAATAATAAAAAAATAAATAAATAAATAAATAAATAAAATGGGAATAATAACATTTATATCATCCAAGTTTTGTTTGGAACAAATAAGATATAAATAAAATCTATAAATAGTGTAAATGCACATAAATATGTACTGTATATAAATATATATAAATATACAATATATTTATAAAACATGTAAATGTATACAACAAAAGTATAACACATAAATGTATATATACATGTATCCATATAACATATATGTAATTATGTAGTAGCATAAATGTACACTTTGTATATATATTCTTTCCTCAATAGAAAGTAAGCTCTTGGATGGAAGGGACTGCTTGATTTTTTTCTTTTTTATCTTTTACACTTAGCATAATATTTGTCACGTAGTAAGTCTTTTAATAAATCTTGGTTGATTGTTCATCAATTTGATTATGAGATGTGGCTTAAAAGATATCATTGAAAGAAACCTGAACTTGAAGCAAAAAGACCTGTTTCAGCTAGCAAAATATCCAAGATAGGTTTTCAAGGTCAAAGATGAGAATGAGAGGGAGGTTGAAACATATGCCATAGTCTGAAGGTACAAAATATCTCCATGGTAGATCAGAGTATATTTCAAGATCTAAAACTGCTTCCCAATCTTCTAACTTTCCCTTTGGCTTCCATGTCCCTTCCAAGATATAAAATGGGTGACTGAAAAAGGGCGTGTTGAGTGGGTGGATAAAAGAATTGGAAGAGAAGCAAAGATGAATGACAATAAATTGAATCCAATCATTTGTTTATCTGAGTTGAATGGGTGAAGGTTGATCCCTATATTTCTGCAAGAAGACCTCCCAGTATCTCCACTCCTAGGATATGCTGCACAAATAGAGAGAGCCTTAGTATAAGAAGCCTTGTACATGGTTTCTACCCTGCTATTTAACAGAGTTGCACCAGCTAGCTTGAAACTTTCAAAATTATGGAGTCCCAGGGTCATGAAAAAATTCCACTTTGAGTTTACACCAGTCATAACTCCCTAAAGACAGTATAATCACCATCACTACCACCATCATCATCACCTTCATCATGATCACCTCTCCCAAATACAAGAAAGTGTAGTTTACAAAGTACTTTGATCTTCATTATATTATTTGACTCTTGTAAAATATGTACCTCACAACTTTGTGAGGCAGATGAGTTGAAATTCTTCAATATTTCTAAAGACCTGTGATTTAATTATCTTAGGTATTCACTCCACCACTGTAAATCACAATTTTTCCACAAAGTAGAAAAAGGACTTTACTTACATCTTGTAAAACCTTTCCCCCTTTTTTTGAACCTTAAAATGGCCACATGAAATAGGTGACATGAGTAAAAGTAAGGAAAATCAAGCTCAGAGAGGTCGGATAATTTGTCCATGGTCACATGGCTAAATAAATGTTAAATGCAGAACTTTTACCCAGGTCTTCTAAACTCTATTCACCACAACATATTGTGCATTTCATATCTTACAAAATGCTTCTATTATTGCATTGAACCTTTGCAACAGCCCTGAGATTTAAAGCAGTCAGTATTACTATCCCCATTCCATGGATGAGGAAACTGAGATCTGCGGGAAGTAACTTGCTTAAAGTCACATACATAGGAAGCCAGTAGAGCCAATTTTTGAATGAAGTCTCTTGATTTCAATGAATTCATCACTTTTTCTACTACACCAAGCTGCTCTATGTATTTAGGTAGATCAATGTCTTCCCACACAGCCAACATACCCCCCAGACAACATACAAGCCATTACTGGATCCATACTCAAGGCCTTTCCATCATGGCAGAACCCAAGGTTACCTGTGGTCACAAGGAAACCCAAGAAAAAGACTCCAGTGATAGGGGAATAATATAAGAAAATAATAATTAAATTCTAAATTGGGTCTATAGTATATAAATAAGAGCTAGAGAAGTTCCAAGGGCAAAGTGCTGGCTTTAAAGGAAAAAGACCTGGTTTCAAGATGGCTTTACCATTAAGGTGTTTGGTGACCTTCTCTATCCCTGCTCAGTTTCCTCATTTGAAAAATAAGTTGGTTGGACTGCATGATGTTTGAGCTCCCTACCACCTCCTCTGACACCTTCCAATTCTAAAATCTATTATCTTATAATCAAAAAAGGCTTCCTGGAAGAAGTGGGAACTAAGCTGGGTCTGATGGAGGATGGTCCTAAATTCACTTTCCATTTTAAGCCTGAGGCTACAAATGGACTGACCACAGTGGCAGGTTTCCTAAATGCTTCTTTTTCTAAAGCCTGCTGTGGGCTTTGATAGGAGAATTTAAGAAAGTACTCTACAGAAGGGCTGAATGCAACAATTCTTAGGATTCAATTTTCAGTAAATGTCAGGAGAGTGCCTATGCAGAGGCCCACGCTTTCCCGCTTACTGGTTCACCCAGGATTGAATGTCCCTGAAAGGGAACGGTTAGAAATTGCTGTAATGGAAAGATTGAATGAGAAGCTTTTAGATAATCAAATGCAAAAACCTCAGGGAATCTTAAGGTGGGAGTGAATTGGTACAAAGTTTAGAGTTCATTTTGGGCTGAGCTTTGGTCTCTGAAAAGGCCAGGGAGAAATTAGGCCTTGGGAAAGTAGAAATTGAAAACAACATAAATAGAATAATGAAGGAACCAGACTCATCAATTTTAGCAAGTGGTAGCCATATTAGAAGAAGCATCAGTTCTGAGTAGCCATTTTGTCAAAGAATTAGTTTGGCTCCAGAAACATGGATGGGACATCAGCTCTTTCACATAGTTGTTGCTTGATCCTGAAAACCTTTTTATATATGTCAAGATTTTTTAAATTACCCTGCCCTTCTTATATGCAAATATATGTATGCATGTTTATATACATGCATACACAAACCCACACACATATGTCCAAAGGACTACCAAACTGTGCATACCCTTTGATCCAGCAGTGTCTTGGCTGGGTCTGTATCTCAAAGAGATCATAAAGGAGGAAAAAGGACCCACATGTGCAAAAATGTTTGTGGCAGTCCTTTTTGTAGTGGAAACTGGGTGGATGCCCATCAATTGGAGAATGACTGAATAGATTATGGTATATGAATATTATGGAATATTATTGTTCTGTAAGAAATGATCAAGAGGATGATTTCAGAAAGGCCTGCAGAGACTTACATGAACTGATGCTGAATGAAATGAGCAGAATCAGGAGATCATTGTAGACAGCAATAAGACTATGTGATGATCAACTGTGATAGATTTGGCTCTTTGGCCAAATGGGCACTCAGAAAGACTCTTCCTGATTCTATGTCCAGTGCTCTATCCCCTGTTCTACCTCGTTGCCCTCCTATACCACTGTTAGTCAATATTGGATCCATATTTCAAAGTCAAATTTCTCAATTCAAAATCTGGTGCTCTCTTCCTCTCTACCATACTGTATGCCCATCCTCCTTCCCTCCATTTCCTTTGCTTATCTAATTGTGATACCTCTGTGTCAGGAAGAGGTGGATGACATCTTCACTACCATGATCACAGAAAGCTCAAAAACAAATGACAAGGTTTAAAATTATATAAAGGAGGTGTCAGGGGCTCTCCTACAACTTCACAACAATGTTTGAAGAGGTCCCTCATTGAACTTGAGAGAATTATGGGTCTTTGGCCACTGGATAAAAGCAAGAAAGACTTCACAGGAAATATTTAGTGACTGCCTGATGACACACCTGTCACAGTACTTCTGAAGGACATGATGAAAAATGCTATCTCCCTCCAGAGAAAGAACAGATGAAGTCTGAATTCCGCTTGAAGTACGCTTTTATTAACTTTATTTTTCTTGGGTTTTATTTTTATTCTAGTCTGGGTTCTGTTTTGCAATGTGCTTAATATGGGTGCATGTTCTGCATGACTGCACATGTATAATCTACATCAAAATTCTTGCTTCTAAAGGTCAGGCAAGGGTGGGAGAGAAGCAAGGAGAGAATGTTGAATGTAAAATCTTTAAAAATTATTAAAAAAACTGTCTTTACATATAATTGAGAAAAATTATATATATAATTTTTCTCAATACATACATATATGTCATACCTCTTAGACCAATAGTGAATTGTGTTGATTTCAGAATCAGGAAAATGTGAGTTCAAATTCTTCTTTAGATGTTTACTATGTATGGGATTCTAAAGCAAATCATTTAATTTATCTCTCAGTTTCTTTGTCTGAAAAATGAGTATAGCAAAAACAAAAACAAACATGTTTCACTGGGTTATTGTGAAGATCATATGAAATATTATACATAAAATCCTCTGCAAACCTACAAGTATTCTGAAAATGCTATCTAAAAAAAAAGTCATCCAGTTGTTTAATTCTGAGAGATGCAGTTGTGAAGGAGACCTTTTCTACCAAACCAAATACAGGAGGGGGTAAGGGGAAGTCCATCTCTTCCCTTCTCTCTAGTCCCTCATCAGAGTTACTGGGATCTGCTTATTGGGATCAGTAAGAGACCAGTGGGGAGTAGAGACATACAGCTTTAAGGGGCATGGCATTTCATAATTGAAAGTAAGATGATAAAGAGGCTCAGAACCCAGACTAAGAACTAACTGATTCTCTTAAGAAAGGAAGGACTCCTAGGATCTACAGGAGCAGGAGCTATGAGCTGCCTTCTCCACTGGTAGAATTCTACCTGTATTTCTCACTGTTGTTTGTACTCTAAGCTCAAGCTCATTGTTCCCATGGACATTCAGTGGATGTGTGAAAGGGTAAATAGTGGCTTCATTTGGTAGATCAGACACTGAAATTTCTAGGTTTCATTCCTTCTGTGAAGAAAATTAGTAATAATCCCCAACTTCACATTGTATTAGAAGGAAATAGCCCTTAAATTTTTTCTTTAATTTTTTATGAGAAAGTAGATGATAGGGACTGAATCTATCTCATTTTAGTCTTAAAGAGCTGCCTTGAGCATTGGGAGACTAAGTGTGTAACTCTAAAAGCAGGATTCAAAATCAGGTCTTCCTGACTCAAAAGCAAGCTCTGTAACCATTTCACCACTCTGCCTCTCATTCCATAGATTAGGCACTCAATAAATGTTGGAATAAATTGAACTGCTTTTTTTTTTCCATTTGCTTCATATCTGCTCATTGTGGTCAACAGTTTTAGATCATCTGTGAAAAAAAAATTCCTATTAACATATTCACCCGTGTCTAGGACAGACTATCTATGGAAAATTTATTCAGTAGTGCTACATTTTAGAAAAGACTGACAAACTGGACAGCATCCAGAAGAAGGGGAACAGGATATTGAAAGGACTAGAGAAGGGACTGATTGAAAGAACAGAGGATATTTAGCCTGGAGAAAAGAAAATTTAGGCAGGTCATAAGCATTGACTCCTACTCTGACTAACTCACGATGGGACCATGGGCAAGGTCACAGCCTTTCTATGAAATAGGACTGGTAATGATGATGATTATGATGATGATGATTGCTAACATTTATTCAAAAAGCTTTCACATGCAAGAGGGTTTAGATTTAAGCTCCTTGATGACAAGAACTACCTTTTACACTTGTATCTCCAGCACTTAGCACAGTCTGGTACTTAGTAGGTGCTAATAAATGTATATTGACTGACTGACTTGTTCTGATTGTCCACCATGGGCAACTGTGGAATAATGGGAGGAGGGGGAAAGAATTAGGAGAAGGTGCATTTAGCTTGAAGTAAGGAAAGACTTCCCAATGATGAGATATATCTATCTGAATATGAAATGGCTGGTCTTAGGAGCTCATATGCCCTGAAGGTCTTCAGAAGGATACTAGATGATTCTCTGATGAAGTTCTTACAGAAGGGGTTTTTGCTCAGACACCAATGATGTTTAATGCCATGTGAAGTCCCTTCAAACTGAATTTCTACTGGATTCCCAGCTATCCAAGTTTAGTGGTACCCTTTTGCAAAGTAGGTCCTTACATGAGCTGCAAATTCAACTATAGTACCTCACTAAATCATATCAAGGTCCAGCTGTGATATGAGGGAATGCCCATCAGTTAGGGAATAGCTGAACAAATGATATATGATTGGGATGGAAAACTATTGTGCTGTAGGAAATGACAAACAGGATGGCTTCAGAAAAACCTGGAAAACTTATATGAACCAATGCAAAATAAAGTAAATAGAACCAGGAAACCACTGTGTAGAATCAGAAATATTGTAAAATAATCAGCTGTGAATGTCAGTTATTCTGAGCAGTGTTCCAAGAGGATTCTGAAGGACTTATAATGAAAAATGTTGCCTATCTCTAAGGAAAAATTGAATGCAGATCAATACATACTTTTAAACTTTATTTTTCTTGGGGGTTTTTTGTTCTATGTTTTCTTGTGTAGCATGGCTAATATGGAAATAAATTTTGAATAACTTCACATGTATAATCTATATTAAATTGCCTTCTCAAGATGGGAGAGGAAAGAGAGGAAAAAAGAGAATTTGGAACTAAAAAATGGTTTAAAGAATGGAATTAAAGAATAATAAAAATTTAATGTAATTGAGAAAAAAATATGATCAAATATTTTTAAAACCCCAGTAAGTGGAGACCTGAAGGCAATGCAGTTATAGGGGACCCCTTCTCAATATGAAGTCAGTTTTTAATATGTAGTTAATAATGCATAAGTTTGGGGAAATAAAGAACAACTGCTTCTTTTCCTTTATGCCTAAGAGAAAGATGGTGATGGAAAAGAAATAAGCAACAACTTCAGGGTTTCTTTAGTATTCCCAGGAAACTGAGAAAATGAAAGATTACTTTTTGGACATATAAGAAAAAGCCAACATTAGGGAAAAAGTGAGGGTGTTAGAGAAATGGGACTTTAGAACAAAGGGCCAAATTTTGGAGGGACCTTATAATCTAAAATCTAGCATTTCTAATCTTACAGAGGCATCAAAGCCTAGAATCTAGACTGGTTTTGGAGGTACCTTAGAATCTAGAACCTGGAATCTCTAATCTTATAAAGGCATCAGTACCTAGGATCTAGACTATCAGATTTTGGAAGGACCTTAAAACTTAGAACCTAGAATACCAAATGTGGGACAGACCTTAGAAACCATCTAGTCAAATCTCATTTTAGAAATGAGGAAATAGACTTTAAGAAATGGAAAGTGTCTCACCAAGTTCACATAACTAGCTGGTAGCAGACGGATATTAGGGTTTCCTGGTTTCCCAGTCCTGTAGTCTCTTCATAGCCCCTTACCATTTCTCTTAAAGGTAGCACAGTTAGCACAGCAGGCCATTCTGACTCATTTTTTTACCTACTTACTATAGAGTTTCTGTCTGCCTGCTCTCTTGCCACATCACCTTACTAGGCTGGGAAATGAATCTGAACAACTTTTTCCAATGTCCCTCACAGATGGGCTGAGAAATTCAGTTCAGCCAAAGAGTTCAGGCCACTTGTTTGGAAACCATTTCTTTAAAGAAAAAAATTATTATATTTGGTTTTGACACATCAGCAACTTTCCAATAAATAATAACCTCTCCCACATATTACCATCTCATAAAAATTAAGCAAAACTGTTCAGTTATGAAATTGCAATGGATAGTATTTGCAACTTTTCACTTCTGGAATTGCCTTTTTTTAATACAAAGGGTAGAAGGTACCTATGGACAACGGCAAAGGGACTGCCTTTGGATTTTGACTTTGCTACATATCACTTTTTTCATCTTGTTATGTAACCTCTCTGTAGACTCAGTTTCTTCATTTGTAAAATCTGGGTGGAAGATTATACTAAAGTATAAAGTATAATATTCCTTCTAACTGCAAATATGTGATCCTAAACCCTTCTCCCCCTTTTTTTAAACCTCAGTCATGTGAAACTAAGACTGACCATTATGTATGTCCTAGATTCTGTTGTTTTATAGTATTGTTTTCCTTAATATTATTATGGCTATTGTATATATTGTTTTATTGTTGTTCTGTCATTTCATTTATGTCCAACACTGTGACCCTATTTGGGATTTTCTTGGCAAAGACACAGGAGTGGTTTGCCATTTCCTTCTCCAGCTCATTTTATAGACGAGAAAACTGAGGCAATTGGAATTAAGTGACTTACCCGGTTTACCCAGCTAGTAAGTGCCTGAGGCTGGAGGAAGATGAACTTCTTGACTACAGGCCTAGCACTCTGTGCCCTATGGCACCATTTAGCTGCCTCAGTGTATATGGAGGATTTGTTTGGATTTCTTTTGGAGGGGAGATGAAATTGAGGGTAAAGAGGGAGTTATCTGCTTTCTACATCAATTTGTACGGATCTTCCTGTGAAGACCATTGTTTGTCAATACTAGATTCATAAATGTGAAGACCCTGGAAATTCTCATTTTTGGGGGGGAGGAGCTATAATGAAGGGAAAAGAGAAAGAGAAGGGAAAAGAACAATAGAGAGATTGACATATTGGTGTTATGGAAATAACTCTAACTAAGCACATTATTTTTAGCTGCCCCTTAGACACCATTAGCTCAGTTACCAAAATTTGTGATTGCTCATGATTTGGATCTTTCACACTAGATATCCCAGAGCCATCTCAAACACAACATGTCCAAAGCTGAACTCACTATCTTTCCCCCAAACCCTCCCCACTTCTGAACTTTTCTATTTCCTATCTAAAGCACCATCATTTTTTTTCAGTCTCCCAGGCAGAGTCTGATAGAATCACCTAAGTCCTTAGACTAGGAAGCCTAATGCAAACAAAAGGCATTAGTTATTTAGCTAGGAATATCTTTTGCTCTTTCTCTAGCTTGCCAAGACTCTGAAGGGAATAAGAAAGCTTACTCTGTAAAGGAAAAGCTGAGAAAGGGATTTTTTCCTAGAGTTTTGCTAATCCTTGGTGTGGGTGGCTATAAAAGTGATTTTAAAGCCTCTGACTTTGAGTTAAAAGGGTATTTCAGAAGCTACAACAACACCCTAGCCAAAGACTTGAGTTGAAGTTAGAATCTGGATATAGAAAGAAATCCTACAAACTCAGGTATATCAGGATCTTTGAATATAAAATGAATGATTTCCCATTCTATCATTTCTTAGGTATATACACATTTCTTCACAAATGTACTCTTCTACCTTTGAGTACATGTTTAATCTTTTGTTGATATTAGATGTATTTAGGAGGAAAGAGTACCCCAAATTTATGGGGGAAATATTTTGTTGTTACTTTTCTTATTGTGGCTCTTCTGTATTCCCAGTCCTTAACATGATACCTGGTACAGTGTTCAATAAATGTTTCATGACTGACTGACTCAATGCATTGGCATTAATTGTGTCTTCTTGCTGACTATTTTAAGGTAAACCCACTGATGGGGGCTTATCAGCTATGATCTTATGGGATACAGAACTACATAGTTTGTTTTTCCTGACAGACCTATCCTTTAAAGTTTAAGTAGAGGGGAGGAGGTAGGAAAAACAGAATAGCTCCAGGTATTATACCTATTTATGGATTAGAAAACTGATACCTGAAAAGGCTGTGTTTGTGCAATGATGAATCTTGGTGTCTGTGCTAAATAGCCTCTCACTGCCCACTCCTACATAGTTAATTCATGGCAGAGCTTGCTCTCAAATACAGGACTTCAATTCAAAAGTAATTAAACTCTTACAAGGTATTAGGCACCAAAGATCCAAAGAAAAAGGGAAGCAGTCCCTGTCCTCAAGGAAGTTCCATTTTCTGGAGAGCACACCACTTACAATGTTAAGTACAAAATAATACAAAGCAATTTCTGGATAGAGAGAATCATGAAAAACCTTGATGAGGGAACAGCATCTGAGCTGTTATTTGAAGGAAAATAATGATCTTTCTATAACAAAACTCCTAAATAACCTATCATTATTGAGTCTTGCCAGTTAGCTTTTATTATAACTAATCAGCCAGTGGAGATTTCTATACAGAGAAATGTCATTTATTATTATCTTCCCAGTGCTAGCTCTACAAGAGTACAGTGAAATGAATGGTACCAAGATTGTTCTCCCACAATTTCCACATGTAGAAACTGAAGGAGGAATGACAAAGGCTAGAACATATATCTCCTAGGCCCCATCTCAGCCTCTTTCCACTCCACCATATGATGCTTTTTTTTTTTTCTGCAAAGATCTAAGGGGAGAATGCCCATAATTATTATTATAATCAGTAAAGCTCTCCTACTATTGCCTCAGGGACAGCCTCAGTCAACTTAATAAAATTCATCTTTTTATTCCTCCCAATTCTGCCCATCTGCCTGCTGTGTGTTAATCAGATGTGTTTTCTCTCTCCTGAGCCCTGCCTGCTGTATCTTATTACCATCATTGTCCACCCCCTGCAGCTTTTTCTCTCTGATGCTTTAGGGAAGAGAAGGGGAGTGGTAGAAGTTCCTTCCTCAGCATAAGCTTTCATATAGAAGATGGCTTTCACTGGCCTCTATTTCCTCAACTGAAAAATGGGAAAATAATAGCACCTACCTCCTGGGATTGTGGTGAGGATGAAAGGAGATATTTATGAAGTATTTAGCACAGAGTCTAGCACATAGTAGGAGCTTTATAAAATCTTTATTGAGTTGAATTAAAGAAAAGTTTCCACCAGAATTATAAATGGGCAAGAGTTTTCAATAGATAGAATAACTTCTTCAGGATTATACAGATTTTGATTCTTATCCTGACTCTGCTGTTGACTAGCTAGCTGTGTAAACTTGTGTGAATACTCTCACCTTTAGAAACTTAATTTATTTTTTTGAAAAATGGATGATACTACTATTTTCCATGCTTATGTCAAAGAGTTGTTCTGAGGATAAAATGAGAAATAAAAAAGAAAGCCATCAACATCTTCTCTCTTGTCCTACCCAGATCCTTTTCCCATTTGTTATATTCGTAATTGTTGTTCTGTCATTCAGTTGACTCTTTTCAAGATTCTGACTAAATTCAAAACATTTTAATCCAGTTCAAACTGGTTTAATCCAGTTCTAATCATTTTGGTTCAAATCAGTTTAATTTAGTTCCAGTTTCCATTCCCAATAAAATCAGGAGTGAAACAAGGTTGCTCACTATCACCATTACTATTCAATATTGTATTAGAAATGCTAGCTTTGGCGATAAGAGTGGAGAAAGAGATTAAAGGAATTAGAGTAGGTAATGAGGAAACCAAATTATCACTCTTTGCTGATAATATGATGGTATACTTAAAAAACCCCAGAGATTCTACTAAAAAGCTATTAGAAATAATCCACACCTTTAGCAAAGTTATAGGATACAAAATAAACTCACATAAGTCATCAGCATTCTTACATATCACTAACAAAATCCAACAATTAGAGCTACAAAGAGAAATTACATCTAAAATAACTGTTGAAAGTATAAAATATTTGGGCACCTATCTGCCAAGGGAAAGTCAGGAACTATATGAGCAAAACTACAAAACATTTCCCACACAAATGAAGCCAGATCTAACCAACTGGAAATATATTAAGTGCTCTTGGATAGGTCGAGTGAATATACTAAAGATGATGATACTCCCTAAACTAATCTATTTATTTAGCGCTATACCAATCAGACTCCCAAAAAACTATTTTGATGACTTAGAAAAAATAACAACCAAATTCATCTAGAAGAACAAAAGGTTAAGACTTTCAAGGGAACTAATAAAAAAAATCAAATTAAGGAGGCCTATCTGTACCAGATCTAAAACTATATTATAGACCAGTGGTCACCAAAACCATTTGGTATTGGCTAAGAAATAGACTAGTTGATCAGTGGAATAGGTTAGGTTCACAGGACAAAATAGTCAATAACTTTAATAATGTAGTGTTTGACAAACCTGAAGACCCCAGCTTTTGGGATAATAAGTCACTGTTTGGCAAAAACTGCTAGGAAAACTGGAAATTAGTATGACAGAAACTAGGCATTGGCCAACACAACCCCATACACCAAGATAAGGTCAAAATGGGTTCGTGATTTAGGCATAAAGAATGAGATTATAAATAAATTAGAAGAACATAGGATAGTTTACCTCTCAGACCTGTGGAGGAGGAAGGAATATGTGACTAAAGAAGAACTAGAGTTTGTTATTGATAACAAAATAGAAAAATTTGATTATATGAAATTGAAAAGGTTTTGTACAAACAAAACTAATGCAGACAAGATTAGAAGGGAAGCAATAAACTGGGAAAACATTTTTACAGTCAAAGGTTCTGATAAAGGCCTCATTTCCAAAATATATAGAAAATTGACTCTTAATTTATAAGAAATCAAGCTACACTCCAACTGATAAATGGTCAAAGGATATGAACAGTTTTTGAATGAAGAAATAGAAACTATTTCTAGCTATATGAAAAGATGCTCGAAATCATTATTAATCAGAGAAAAGCAAATTGAGACAATTCTGAGGTACCACTACACACTTCTCAGATTGGCTAGAATGACAGGGAAAGATAATGCGGAATGTTGGAGGGAATGTGGGAAAACAGGGGCACTGATACATTGTTGGTGGAGTTGTGAATGCATCCAACCATTCTGGAGAATGATTTGGAACTATGTCCAAAAAGTTATCAAACTGTGCATACCCTTTGATCTAGCATTGCTGCTATTGGGCTTATATCCCAAAGAGATCTTAAAGAAGGGAAAAGGACCCACATGCACAAAAATGTTTGTGGCAGTCCTCTTTGTAGTGGTCAGAAACTGGAAACTGAGTGGACTCCCATCAATTGGAGAATGGCTGAATACATTGTGGAATATGAATATTATGAAATATTATTGTTCTGTAAGAAATGACCAACAGGATGATTTCAGAAAGGCCTGGAGAGACTTACATGCACTGATGCTGAGTGAAATGAGCAGGACCAGGAGATCATTATATACTTCAACTACAATATTATAGGATGATCAATTCTGATGGACATGGCTCTCTTCAACAATGAGATGAACCAAATCAGTTCCATTTGTTCAATAATGAAGGAAACTAGCTACATCCAGCAAAAGAACTTTGGGAAATGAGTATGAACCACTACATAGCATTTCCACTCCCTCTGTTTTTTTGTCCACTTGCAATTTTGTTTTCCTTCTCAGGATATTTTTACCTTATTTCCAAGTCCGATTTTTCTTGTGCAGCCAAATAACTGTATGTATGTGTGTGTGTGTGTATATATATATATATTGTGTTTAACATATACTTTAACATATTTAACATGTATTGATCTACCTGCCATCTAGGGGAGGGGATGGGGGGAAGGAGGGGAAAAGTTGCAACTGTTGATGCTGAAAAATTATCCATTCATATATCTGTTTATAAAAAGCTATAATAAAATAAAATAAAATAATTTTAAAAAGAAAAATGGAAAAAATTAGTTCCAGTTTAAAACAGTTTAGACCAGTTCAGTTCAGTTTAATTCCTGGTAAAAGCACGACAAGAAAACAATTTCTCTGGGATTTTTAGCAGACTGCAAGCACAAGTGTCAAATATATGATAGCAATCTGTGGCTGGATTAAGAGTGGTATATATTGTGCCCTGGTCAGACTGTGTGTGTGTGTGTGTGTGTGTGTGTGTGTGTGTGTGTGTACAAGGCACTATGCTCAACACTAGAGACAAAAATAAAATGAAAAGTCATTTCTTCAAGGAGCTTCCATTTTCCTGGGACATAAAATATACGCAAAAGTAAATAAAATAGATACAAAGTATACACTAATGATGAGCCCCTTTGGCTCATCTTACCATCTCAATAATCTTTCATTTCCTCAGGGAGCTTCCATTTTCCTGGGAAATAAAACATATATACAAATAAGTAAAAATAAAATACAAAGTATACACTAATGCTCCTTTGGCTCAATTCATCATTCCAATAATTTTCTAAACCAAAATATTCCTTATTACCATTTCCCTCAATATGTTGTCTCCTCCTATTAGACTGCAAGATCCTTGAGGACAGGGGTTGTATTACTATTTTATTTGTATCCCTAGCACTTAGCTCAGTGGCTGCCATATCATAAATGATTAATAAATTGGTTTTTTATTCATTCAATGTTTTTAAAAGTATGAACATCTGGGGAAACCAAGAGAGTCCTTCCATAGGAGATACATTCCCTTTAATACTTTGAAGAAGTGTGGATTTGCCCATAGGTACTCTACTTCCACCAATACAGATGGCAACCCTGTTATGCCTTTGAAGAGTTTCTCTTTGAGAGTTTCAGTGGCTGAAAAAAAAAATCATAATCCTAGTTTCAGGCTTCTCTGAACTCAGCTGGACTAGTCCTTGGATGAAATCCCACCCCCAATCCCCAGCCCATCAGGAGCCCCCAACTTAGAGCCTCCCACCTCCACAGGACATGAATTCGTGCTTTGCTGGAATCGCTGTCAAAATCCAGGGTCAGCTTTGGGAGACCAGAAGGCATCCAATTAGGCCTTTCCTGCTGTTACAAAGCAGTTTCATGAGTCAAATTTCAGGACAATCATTGCAATAAGAAATTATTGCCTTTCTCTTGAACTGAAACATAGAACAGAAAGGGACCTCAGACCAAAGAACACATAATGTTAGTGTGAAAGGGAACATCAGAAGACTTAATTTAACCCCTTCTATTTACAGAAGATGTCATTGAGACTGAGAGAAAGTGACTTGACCATGGTCAAGTAGGACACATCTCCTGACTTGCATTCTTTCATTGCCAAGGTTTTAGGACAGCTAGATGGCACAGTGGATAGAGCAGGAAGGGCCTGAGTACAAATCCAGTCTCAGACACTTAATACTTCTTAGCTGTGTGACCCTGGGCAAGTCACTTAGCCCTAACTGCCTCTCAAAAAGAAAAATGAGGGAGGAAAAAAAACAATTCCAAGGTATTTGTAACAGATTATTTCAAAGGTCTTTTCACACTCTAATTTTCTATATTGCAAGGTCATCCCAGGGAGTTAGGTGGTACAGAAGGGTGCTAAGCCTAGAGTCAGGAAGACGCAAATTCAAATCCAATCACAGACATTGGCTAGCTGTGTGACTCTGGTCAAGTCACTTTATTTTTCTGACTGCTTAAGTTTCCTCAACCGAAAAATGAGGATCATAGCACATATTTTGCAATGTTGTTTTGGGTTTTTGTAAGAATAAAATGAGATATTTGTAAAGCATTTAGCATACCACCATGTATATAGTAAGCATTTAATAAATGCTTATTTTTTCTTTTTTTTCTTCCTTCCTTTTCCTCCAAGATCTATCACTCTAGAATTCTACAGAAGAGTCTAAGAATTCTGTTTTCTAGCTTGTGGTCAGGCTTATATAAGAAAGTCCCAATTAGAATGTCTTCCTGGGCAGAATTTAGCAGATTTTGAAATAAATAAGAGATTCAAATGAGCTTCCCCACTGTAACATAACCATCTTAAAATTTCTGTCTAAAAATTTTCTGTTCAATTTTCTCTGTAAATTCTTTGTACTGTCAGACACTGCAAATTCTCTTAGAAATAAGCCTGGAGCAGCTCTCTTGCTAGTGTAATCTATATGCAAGGCTGGAGAAAGTTCATATAGACTACAGCTAAAGTAACACTTGGAGAAAGACATTGGGTGCAGTGATTGAATGAGCTCTGAACAGGCAATGCAGAAACCTAGATTTGAGACCTGCCTCTGTCATTTAGTAGTTATGTGACCCTGAGCAAGTAATTTTCCTCTGAAGGAAAAAAGGGATTTTTTTGCTTGTGAAATGCAGCAAGACCTACCCTGCATTCCTCATGGGATACACAAGTGATCCAAAGGGAAAGGGATTTGTATTTGTAATGACAAAGCATTATACAAATAAGATGGATTATTATAATTATTATTAAAATGAAAGTTATTCAGGCATAGAATTTAACCCAGGTCCTGCTTTTTAGCTTCTACAACTACTACTAGTAGAGAATGAAAGGCTCAGACAAGAAGACCTGAGTTCAAATTGAACTCAGATGCTAGTTAGTTAAGTTTCACTCAACCTTGTCTCAGTTTCTCCTCTGTACAACAAGCTGGAAAAGGAAATAGCAAACACCTTTAATAACTTTGCAAAGAAAACCTCAGATGGGGTCATGAAGAGTTAAATATGATTGCACAACAATTAATACTAGTAATTGTAATTATAATTCTATTTTTAGAGAGCTTTCCTAGCAATAATTCTGCAAAGTGGGTAGTACCAATATTCTTGTCATTTTACAGATTGATAAACTGAAACACTGAAAGATGAAAGGTTTAGACCAGGGCTCACAATCAACCCAGGTCACATTCCAATAATCCTCCACTGATTCCTTCATGATTCAGGTTAATGATCTATAAAAAAAAAGTTTTAAAAATGAGTAAAATAATACCCATTTTATGTGAAAAATACTCTTTAAGTCAAGCATATTTACAGTTTGAAATCTAAACATATTCCCAACAAACCTACCCTCAAGATCATCCCAATGGTGCTAAAATATGAAAATAATAATTATTGTTATATATCATGGTATTGTTTTTTAGAAGGGACAATGCCAATATAAAGGAAATGTAATCACCCATTCAAATGATTAAAGCATTTTCAGAGTTTTTCTTTTCTTTTTTCAGGAGAAAAATTGAGCCTGGAAAAATTAGTCTCTTCGAAGCTTTTCTCGGCAAAAGCAAAAAAATTCTGGCTGGTTGTAAAAGAACTCATTCCCATTTGCCCTGGAGGAACATCTTGTTTCAATTGCCGTTCAGGAAAATGATTTTCAGCCTCTTGCAGCTTGTATTCTTCAACCTCCATACAGTCTTCCAGGCCTGGCATGGAAAACACTTTTTTATAAATTGCTTCAGACCAAAAACAAATTCCAGGGCATTTCTTTCTCTTTTCATTAGAAGACTTTGCCTTGCCTTCCCTTCTCAATTTGAGACCACATTCTGTGTTCTAGCCTAAGGTTCCTTCCCAGATCCAAAGATCTATATTCTATTTACTTCAGCAAATATTTACTGAATGCCTTTTGTGTTAAGAAGCTAGACAGACAGAAGAAAGAAAATCAAATCACCCTTACCCTCAAGGAGTTTACATTCAAAGGAAGGTATACAGATAGGATATATACACAGATAAACACACATTGTGAATGTATAGCACAAAGTACTTATAGAAAAATGTAAGGGAGAAATCAGGTGAGTAAGTAAGCATTTATTAAATGTGATTCTCTGCATGATATTAAGCGTCAGGAATACAACAAAAGGTAACATTATTATTAGTTATAACACTTAAAGTTGTGCAAAGTATTTTATATGCATTTCACTTTATTCCTACAACAATCCTGAGAGGTCTTTATTATTATACCCATTTTAGAGATGAGGAAATTGAGGGCCAGATATAGGTTGAAGTAACTTGCTCAGAGTCACACAACTATTAAATGTATGAAATGGGATTTAAACTCTGTTCTTCTGGACGCCAGGCCCAGTACATATAAG
This sequence comes from Sminthopsis crassicaudata, assembly GCF_048593235.1. Taxonomy (NCBI): domain Eukaryota; kingdom Metazoa; phylum Chordata; class Mammalia; order Dasyuromorphia; family Dasyuridae; genus Sminthopsis; species Sminthopsis crassicaudata. The sequence goes on along the minus strand of NC_133622.1, from coordinate 184,668,452 downwards.
ATCTATACCAAATAGATGGAAGATAATATATAAGAAATTAAAGGTGAGGGTGAGAGAAAAAGATAAAGTGCTTAGGAGAGAGCTTCATCTTCTAGATGAAGAAAAAAGTACTTTTGTACAGAAAGTGGCATTTGAGTCTTGTTTTGAAGGCGTTTAAAGCTTCTTCAAGGTTGGGAAATTATATTCTATCAGGGGAGACAACACATGGGGAATTATGACCAGGGAATGGAATTATGGTCTGAAGAGTTTAAAAAAGGGTGTTGAATGGGACAATAGAGATGTTTATTAACGTTGGTTGGTTGGCTGTTATCCATTGTTCTTGAAGAAGACCAAAATGTCATCACTACATTGAATTACAGTGTGTCCGACTGTGGCTTTTCAGACCAGTGTGAGCTCAGAGTGGTCTGCCATAGGTTGAATACAAATAGTCCTGATGAACTTGGGGTGGATTCTCTAACTTTGCACACCTCATGTTTCTTCTGAGCTAATTCAATTTTGTTTGCTCTCTGATAAGAGCTCACCATGCTGGGTGATCCTGTCCCAGTGTCTCCCATGTCATGCAATCAATTCTAAAATTCTCAAGAGAGACCCTGAGAGTGTTCTTGCATTGCTTTTTCTGACCATCCTGTGAGTCTTTGCCTTGTGTTAGTTCTCCATAAAATAGCCTTTTGGGCAAGTGTACATTTGGCATCTAAACAATGTGGCCAGCCTATAGCGTTACTCTCTCTGCAGCAGAGTTGGAACGATTGGAAGTTTAGTTCAAAAAAGGACCTAAGTGTCTGGTATCTTATCTTGCCTTCAGAATCTTCCTAAGAAGTGTTAAATATCTGAAGCCATATTTGAACTCGGGTCCTCTTGACTCGACTGCTAGTGCTCTATCCACCGCTGCCCCATTCTGGAACATCTGTTAGCCTGCTGACTGAAGCTCAGTATACAAACTCTCCCTGACTTTTATTCTGAACAGATTCTCTCAGAACAGTGATATTCTACAGATTCTCTTAGAGTCCATTCTATTTAACTTTTACATTAATAAAGCCTCTGTGATTACAAGAGAATCTCCTTGCTTTTTTCCCAACAATCATGAACCATGATTCTCAGATACAACACTGTTATTATCTTCATCTTACAGATAAGGAAACTGAAGAAAACCAAAGTTAAGTGATTTGCCCAGGATCTGAGTCAAATGTCTGATCTGAACTGAATCTGAATTGTATTAGTAGTGGTAATTATTTTGTAGTAGTAGTAATAGCAGCAGCAGCAGCAGTTAAAGTAGAAGTAGTTTGTTGTTGTTTTGTAGTCATTGTAGTGGTAGTAGTAGTTGTTATTGTGCTTTTTGTAATAATTGTAGTGGAAGTGGTAGTAGTAGTGGTGACTGTAGTAGTAGCAGTAGTAATAGCAGCAGCAATAGTAGTAATGGTAGTTGTGGATATTGTAGTAATTGTAGTGGTAGTAAAGCAGCAGCAGTTGTAGTAGTAGTAGTAGTAGTGGGTATTGTTTTTGTAATAGTACTAGTAGTGTAGTAGTAGTACAGTAGCAATAGTTGTAATAATAACAGTAATAGTAGCAGCAGCAATAGTTGTAATAATAGTGATAGCTATTGTTTTTGTAACAGTACTAGTTGTAGTAGTAGTAGTAGTAGTAATAGTACTAGTAGCAGCAGCAGCAGCAGCAGTAGTAGTAGTAACAATAGTAGTAGTAGTAGTAGTAATAGTACTAGTAGCAGCAGCAGCAGCAGCAGTAGTAGTAGTAGTAGTAATAGGAGGAGGAAGAATAATAGTAGTAATGATAACTGACATTGATATAGTACTTACTATGTGCCAAGCACTGTGCAAAGCACCTTATATTATTATATAATTATAATTATATACTTTGATAATAATAATTATATTACTATAACTTTGATCCTCATAACAACCCTACTAGGTAAGACGGAAAATGGCCAGGGCGTTGGCCATGGCAGGGATGATGGATGTCAGATATGTTGTAGCAGCAGCATCAAGAACTAATTTTACTGGGGTTGGGGCTGGAGATAGAGATAGAGAAGAACTGAAGGTAATTCTGAGATTACTTTCCCAGTAAATGAAAGGATGATGTCATTCCCAAGAGAAATAAGAAAGTTTGGCACAAGGATGGGTTTGGCAGAAAATAAAATTCCATTTGGGATACATTGCCTTGGAGATTTTGATGGAGGCCCACAGAGAGAAATGTGTAACAGGCAATTGGTATTGTGCAATGGAGCTTCGGGAAAGGGATTCCACTTGGTCATATGGATTTTGGAGTCCCTGACAAAGAGACGATAATTGAGTCCATGCTCTATCATTCTGTGTCCTTTGCTCTAAAGTCCCTTCCAGCTCTGGGATTCTGTTGTCTGGATAAAACAATATTGGGTGAGATAACCCAACCCCTGACTGGCCAGTTTTCTATCTGATATTTAAAGTCAAAGTATAATATGTGTATGTGAGGGGGGAAGGAATAACACATACTCTGTTGCTTTGTGTAGATGCAGAAAGAAATAGAGCTGCCTAATTTTGCAATAATGATCCACTGCGATGTCATAGGGTTTGTAGTCTGAAGACCTGACTGTGCACCCCAATTCTGCAATTAGTGAAGTTTGGAAACTTGGGCGAGTGACTCGCCCTCTCTGGGAGTCCAATATCTCCAGGATACAATGGGGGTAAGTAACGTTTGTGTGGACTTTCTTTTAGGGTTGCTATGAGAAAAGTGCTGTGAGAAGACCTATGAGCTGATCTTATTCAGGACTCCTATCTGTTCCTTCTTGCACCAGGGACCAGGGCTGAAGTAGGATCTGTTGAGAAAAGACTCCCTCTTTTCTGTCCTCCTCATAATTTATTCACATAACACGGATCGGCCAAAAAATTAATTGGGAATTTGGCCTTGGAGAAGGACATAGCTAGTCAGTGGAATGCAGCTTGACTATCTAAACACAGATAAGTGAAATGACCAGTAGAATTACAGCCTCTAAAGCTGGAGAGAATGCCCTTTTTTAAGGGCGTACAGTGTCAAAGCTGAAAAGAATCTTAGAGTCATCCACTCCCAATTCCATCATTTTTTTTTCCCAGAAGGAAAATGAGACTCAGCAAAGTTTACTGGTTTCCACACCCCAAGCTCACACAGCTGGTAAGTGGCAGGCTTGGCAATGTTAGTGGTATTGAGACTCAATTCCAGATCTTGTGATTCCAAGCTTGGTGTTTTTATTAATACCATCCAAATCTAGGCTTCGATGCTTTCTAGCTATGAGACTTTGAGTAAGTTCTTTAACTTCTCCCTGCCTCAGTTTGCTTAACCATAAAATGGGTATAATAATAGCCCCTAACTCCCAGGGGAAGGTATGAAGTCCAAATTAAGGAACACATGTAAAATGCTTTGCAAACCTTAAAACACTCTGTGAACACTAACTTATTACAACACAATGTCACCTGTTCATCCCAATTCTCCTGAGTCAAATGTGCTGCTCAGTTGTTGAGCTTTCTGGATGCTAATTGTTCCACAGATCATTCTAGGTGGTAATAAACAGAAAGGGAGGTGGGCGTATCATGCATTCGTAGCATGCATTCTCCACTACTTGATTAAAATCTTTGGTTACTTCCATTAAGTTATTTTTTTATTATCTTGGGTTTTCTGCAAAGAGAGATATTCTAACTTCTTATTGCTAATGCTTATTCTTTTAAGCTTTTTTCTCCCATGTCTTTTTTTTTTTTTACAATTGCCAAGACTGTGTTATTCTCCTCTCCCCTGTTTTTTATTAAAAGGAATACATAGCACATAATTTAGAATCAGGAAACCTGGGTTCAAATTGACTCTATATTTCTCTATACTTCTATAATTTATACTCCAGAATTATGTGACTTTGAGGAAGTTATTTTCCTTCTATAGTTCTTAGTTCCCCCCTGTATAAAATGAGCTAAGTGATTTTCATGCCTTTCCAGCTCTGAACCTCATTATCCTTCTTTAAGGCAAAGGGTACATTAGGCAACAGAGCCTGGTTCTTTTGTCGACTCGATACCCCGGGTGAGTCCTGAGAGAATAGATAACTCTCTTCTTAAATAACTTTCATTTAGCAAGTAATGACTTGGATTTCAATTAAGAATTGACAAACTTTTATGAAGAGTTAAAGCAGTCGGTATCAGAGCCTAAGTGACAGCCTCATTACTGAAGGTGCCCAAGCAGTGACCAGATGACCACTTGTCAAAGATGTTGCAGAAGAAATTAATCCAACAGGTATGGATTACATAGGACTTCTGCCTCTGGGGCTCCACTTGCTCATAATAAAACATAATTCCATGTCATAAAGGGGCCCTGACCCCACAGTTTATGAAGCTTTAGTATCAAGACATCTAAGAGAATTGTTTCAAAGATATTCTCTGAGATGAGAAAAGAGTTCTATCAATTATTTGAGAGTGTTCCAGGATGAAAAGGGTTAATGACTTTTTTTCTTTAGAGACAGGATCCACTCCAATAATTAGAAGTCTTTCTCTATCCAAGGGATACTAATGTCTGCCTTGAAATGTTTTAGGCAATTTCTAAAGCAGAAAGAAAACATGACCTCAGACAACTCCTATTCCTCTAGCTGTCTTGACAGGAGTTAATGAATATATACCCTAAAATACAAATCTCTTGGAGTCACTATTTGTGATGTTTTATTATCTGTGCAAGAAGAGAAAGTAACATTTAATTCTGCTTTTCAGCTCTTTTCCAGTTCAGCCTATTTGCTAGTCTCTATTCAGTCCATGAAAGTTTCCTTAATCCATCAGCTACCACCCATGCTAAAGCTAACGTTCCCTTCTCATCTTCACCTGTGGAAATCCTTCAACTTTTTCAGGTTCAGCACAGTAGCCATCTCTACCATGAAGCTTAAGATGTATCCATTGGAAGTGATTTCCTCTTTTCTCAAATTGTTTTAGGACATCCCATTTTTATTTATTTATTATTATTATTTTTAATTTTTATAGTTTTTATTTACCAGACATATGCATGGGTAAATTTTACAACATTGACAATTGCCAAACCTTTTTGTTCTAATTTTCCCCTCCTTCCCCCTCCCCAGATGGCAGGTTGACCAATACATGTTAAATATGATAGAGTATAAATTAAATACAATATGGTGCATCCCATTTTATAACCCCTTTACCCCTCTCACATCTCCCACTTCATAGCTATTGTGTATATATAGTTCTCCAGATACTTGAAAGCAACAATCAAGTATTCATCACCAACACTATCCAAAGTTTCCCCTTCTCTATGATATACTCTCTTTTTCCAACCAATTCCCCTATGGCATGGTTTCAAGTCTCCTCACCATATCTAAAGCTGCTCTTTTTGTATTGGCAAGAAAGTGCAATACCACTGTGCCATCAAAAATAAACCTACATGGTTTCAGAGAAACCTGGGAAGATGAGTAAGGACTGAACCAGTCCTACTCTTATCCAATATATTGAGCTGAGATCTGCATTACACCAGTTCACACAATGATGAGATCTCTCAATTGCAAGAAATTTCCCAAGTCAACTAGTCCAATCTCCTACCCAATGTAAATATTCCCTCAATAGTCTCTGCTTGAACAGTTTACGAATTCTGTTGGCTAATAGAATAGACAACAAGTAATAGAACCATAAAATCTCAGAGTTGAGCTAGACCCCAGTAATATGTTCCCTATCTGATGAAAATCTGTCGCACAACATGCTCAATAAGTGATTATTTAGCCTCTACATTGGATAGATGGGCTGAATTTTCTATTTTTTACCCTACAGTTTTGGAATTAAGGAGATCGAGACTAGGATGAGGCAGCAGGAAGCTCACAGGGATTTTCCCCTTTCTAGGAATTTCCAGACTTTGGTCTTAGAGGCACAGTTGGTCAGCGGAGAGCATACAAGCTGAAACCTTCCCATCAACCATTTCTTCCCTAGGTGGCCTTATGCAAGTCACTAGGCCTCAATTTCCTGCTATAAAATGAAGGGGTTTCCCAGACAATCCCCAAAGTCATTTCCAGCTCTAAATCCCATGATCCTTGGCAATGCCAACCAAGTGGGAGCTACTTGATGCTCTCTGGACTGTAGGATGTGCCAGGGTGTGACCAAAAAATCACTTTTTTCCTCTCTGCAGCTTCCAAGAATTTACTCAAAGCCAAGAGTTTTTATTGCTTTTAAAATATTCAGGATTTTTTCCCTTTGCCCTGCCACATTATTTCAGTGCTCAGTCAAAAAGTCTACTTCTATTCCTCAGAGACTCCAAACAAGGATGCAAAGCCCACATGGAAATCATTTATTCCAATCCCCTAATTTTAAAGAGAAGGAAACAATAGTCTAGGGAGAAGTAAGTTGACCAAGTTCACATAGGTTGTAAGCAGCAAAAGTAGGATTTGAATCCACATCATGAAATGCAATATTCTTTTTCACTAAACTATACTTTTCTATCTCTCGGCCCATATTTCTAGATTCACCTTCTAATGCACTGATCTGATAGTGTCTTTCCTTTTCTGACATTCAAGGTCCTTAGTAACCTATCTTATTTTCAAGGTATTCCACAAGTATCCCTTATCTCCCATTACACATTAATTATATTAAAAACTCAGTATACCCTCAAACGCATTAGGTTTTTTGTAACGTGTGGACTTTGCTGGTCTCTTCCTTCTGTTTGAAGTGCCCACTTCCCCATGCTTGATTATATCAAGGACTTATTATTGCCTGGTGGCTTCTCTAGCTTCCTTCCATACTTAGTTGAAATCCCATTTTCTACAAAAGCCTTTCCCAGTTCCCCCATCTGCTCATCTTCCTAATCACCATCACAGGTTGTTGATGATCTAAGCCACTTTCTAGTGGCTCCAAGAAGCTACAACACAAACAGTGGCCAAACTCCATCAGCAGATGGCTAGACCAGGTTGAGGGTAACCGGAAGTCCTCAAACCCACCAGTGAGTTAGGAGGGTACCTTCCCCAAGCATGTGAAGACTTTCTCTGGAAAAACAGGTAGATGAGAACAATTTGTTCCAGTGTCCAGTGTGGAATGAATTCCTAAAAGTAGTGACAAATAACTTACTTATCTGTATATTTTCAATTCCCAGGTGCATATTTGTTATCGTTCAGTCATTTTTTTCAATTGTGTCCAGCCCTTCATTCTCCCACTTGGGGTTTTCTTGGCAGAGATACTGAGGTGGTTGGCCATTCCTTTTCCAGCTCATCTTACAGATGAGGAAACTGAGGCAAACAATGTTAAGTGTCTTGCTTAGGGTCATAGAGCTAGTGAGTGTCTGAGAGTAGATTTGAACTGACTCCAGGCAGGCAGGCAGGAAGGCAATCTATCCCCTACACCACCTAGCAGCCCTTTTGCACATTAGTATGTGTTTAAGAAATTTTTAATGAACCAAAATAAATAAATGAAAATGAAATGAAAGCAAAAATGAATTCAATCCAATAACAAAGCACTTGAAGCAGACCGGACTGCAGAATTCAAGTTAAAATGTTGATATGACCCCCTTTTCTACCCTGAATCTATGGATGAAAATAATGTTCATACGTTGTTTTATCAATTAGCTGTGTCTATCAAAGAACAAACAAGTCAATTAACACTTCTGTAAAGAAGGTGGATCAGGAAAAGTCATCCACAAAATAGGGGAATTTTCCTAAACAACTTGATAATAGAACAGATGAGGTGAGCCATTGCTAGTCCCTGATCCAATTGAAAGCATTCCTTGGTCAACTTGGTAATTAATGTTGGCCACTCAGAGAAGTTTGATTGACGGATCACAGAACCTAGGGACTGGCTAGATGAGTATCCTCCACATTTAAAATGGCATTTTAAAAGCAAACAGGCCCAATTTAGCTCTTGAGGAGTGACTCTCTTCTCTTGTGGCTCTTGGAGAATGCACCAAGTAGGGGAAGGGATTCCTTTCTCCTCCTTCCCATGATTGACAACAATGTCTTGCAGCAAAAACACTTGCACTTAGGAAGCAATCATGAAGGGCTCATTTATCTAGGAGTCCACTGTAAAACTCTGGGTTCATTGCTAGACAACAGTGTTCAAGGACAATAATGTCCATATGGCTCCTATCAACTTCCATATAGTAGTATAATAGGTATCAGTATTTGAATATTCAAACATGCAAGAGCTATCTCAAGACAACTGTTTTCTTTGAGAAGAAACACTTCAGAATACTGACTACTTTACTATACTCCATAAACGAAAGAATTGTTATACTACAATCTCTCTAAATCTCTGTAATATTGATGCATTTAGGATGGAGATCCCAAATGAATCCTTAGGGCTCATGAATCCATTGCTGTTGACTTATAGAGTTTCCAGCCTTAAAAATCACAAATATCCACAGATGTCTTTGCCTTTAATAGTGATGGAGAGACCAAAAGAAAAAAAAAAAAGCTCTCAAAAAGACACTTGTTTAAATGATATAGAAAAAAAAAAAAAAAAGAAAAAAAAAAGAAAGAAATGAAATATCTTCCCCATTATGCTGAGGCACAGTCCCAGAGATACACCCAGCATCAACAGAGAGAGTGCATATAAATAAAGTCAAAAGTAGAAAAAGTATAAACCCAGGGAACACATGTGACCAAGCCATGTGCCAACTTCTGATGTGGCTATTAATGTCTTCCCACTGACTTGGGTATCACAATTTCTGTCGTTTCCTCAAGAAGTGATCACTGTGGGACACCAGTTGGCCATTGTATGTACTATTTTCAGCCTTGGCTTAGCTAAAATCTCATTGGTTTTGTGCTTCGAGAAAGAGTTTGTGAAAGAACTATATAGACTCAATTCTGTCTTTTCCATGGAGAAGCAGAGGACATGAGGAAATTTCTCTCTAAAAGATTCAGTTCAAGAACTCTCTAATTTGGGGTTAGACATGAAGCAACTCTCAAAGCTGGTGCTTCCTTAGAACTTTCCTTTCTCTGCTAGAAGATTAGCTTCCAGGATCCTGCTCTTTAGGGAGCTCAGGAAGTCCTGCTCCTCAACACATACGATTGATGCTCAAGGAGCAATGTCCTTGAACTCCCCTCTTGGACTATGCAAGTATATGTCCTTATGGCCACTGGACTGACATAAAAAGAAAGAAGATCCTATTTCTCCCTTGCTGCATCCCAACAACTTTGTGCAACTCTGTCTTACTTCTATTCAACTCATACACGAGTCAAATACATCAGCCTGTGATATCATCAGATCAGCCCTCTCTGAAAACAAAGGATAAATAACAACAGAAATTACTGAAAAAAAGATAAAAGAGTGAATCTATATTGATCTGTGGCTTACTTTATGGAATGATCAGACTAATCTATCACCCAGATGACAGCCTCCTTTTGATGTATATTTGGACATTGTACAAACCACAGTAACCAAAGCCCATTTCTGCTCATAGACGCTAATAGTCACTCAGAAATATAATTGCCTCTCTGGGGTACTCGGTAAAGACAGAAATGATATGATAAGAAAATACCTCCTAGAGTTTTAGAAGATTGGTAAGTATTCTGTAAATGTTCTAGACACAGAGAATAGAATGAGACAAGCACGGAATTGAGATAAGAGAAGCCATAAAGATTAAGGGAGGGGGACACAAAGCAGGTTTATTACATAAAATGTCCAGTGTGTTTTTAGTAAACAGTCTCTTGGAGGCCAATAGGATGAAATGTAACATAATATGATGGTGCCATGTTTTAGAGAACCTTAAATGTCAATCTAAGGAGTTTGAATTGTATTTGGAAAGCAATGGAATTATGGAATATTTTTTAACAGAAGACTAATAAGATTAGCCTTATGCCTAAGGAAAATAATTCTGGCAGCAATATGAAAGAAAGACCAGAAGGTTCAGATAGCTATAGGAAGACTTGTTCTTAATGAGTAATAAGCCTGAATGATAAATGGGCTTAAGCCATTTAGGTGGTAAAGTATCAAAACTGCAGAGAACCACAGAACCCAGAACTTGTAATAGCTAGAAGGGCACTTAGAATATCAGAAACAGAGGAAATCTTAGAGACTGATAAGTCAAAGAGCTTTCTTCTTCAGATTTGGACTTTAGATCAGAGAAAGTGACCTTCCAAGTTGTTTTTTTAATCTGATTGATATGACAGTTCTACAACACTTTTGTTCTATCAACTACTTCATCTTGAATGTAAAGAAGTTGAATTAAAAAAAAAACTTGAAAAATATCTCTATGATATGCAATTAATAATGATTAAAACAATACATTTAAATAGCTACACAGGTGATTTTTGTCCAGGTGGTGTCTCAGGCAGTAACCATCATTGCTAACAGTGGCCTACATGTTGAACAGCATTCATTAGTCAATGCATTATTTAAGAGACAGAGAGCTTGGCTGGAGGAAATCATCTGACAACGGCCTGGAGGAGACAGCAATTATTTTCATCCCTTTACAGTTCAGTGACTCATCCAGAGTATTTTTAATACATTAATTTCTAAAGGTGAGTATGTTGTGACAAATATCAGCTAGGTGTGCATTTGTGCCAGACAATTGAAACAAAGGTCATTTATTCTCCATTCACTCAAGAAATGTTGACAGAGTGCTTAGTGAGTGCTCAGAACCATGCTAGCCTTTGGGAGATGCCAAAACAAAGAATTATTCTCAGCTACAAGAGATAAGCCAGGTACATAAAGGTAAGTGCACAAGAGGAGCATTAAGTGCTATGAAATCAGAGGAAGGAGAGATCACTTGGGCAACCAAGGAAAGCTTCCTAGAGGTGGAAGCATTTGAACTGCATCTTAAAACAGGAGAAATCTTTTAAAGGCTAGGTGGAAAGAGAGAGGAAAGCCTTCACATCCAGTCATCTGCTATACTTGATTCTGAAATATTCATTATCACATTCCACATTTTCTGTCCCACCCCTGACTCTTAGTTAATAAATGACAACTCATTTCAACTAGGCCAAAAATGTCATTTTTTTCCTTCATAACAATCACACATGTTAGACAGTGCAAGCTGTTTCCTTCTCCAGCTCATTTTGCAGAGACCAGGGAGCATGTAGTTAGTGTAGTGGATAGAGAACCGGTTCGTCCTGAAGTCAGGAGGACCTGAGTTCAAATTTCACCTCAGACACTTAATACTTCACTCAGATTCCAGTTCCTTACCACAATGAAAAGGACTGCTGCAAACATTTTTGCACATTTGGGTCCTTTTCCCTCCTTTATTATCTCTTCGGGATACACACTGAGTAGGATGGATCAAAGGGTATGCACAGTTTGATTGCCCTTTGGGTATAATTCCCAGATTGCTCTCCAGAATGGCTGGATCAGTTCACAACTCCATCAACAATGTATCAGTGACCCAGTTTTCCCATATCCCCTCCAACATTCATCATTATCTTTTCCTGTCATCTTGGCTAATTTGAGAGGTCGCACTTTACTTTTGATGATTTGATGATTTTACAACAAAATGCAATGTTCTAGCCCAAATTAAATATAATTCTGTACACCTAATCTCTGAAAGCTGCCCCATCCTTTTCTGCTCCACTGTTGCCAATTGTATATTAGCTCAATTTTACCTCTAAGTTATCAAGAAATTCGCCCATGGAGAAGCTCTTCATTCTGTTGATGTTAAGTATTCTGGTCGGCATTTGATGAGGCTGCCACTTTTGCTGAATGCATATAATACCTACTGGGTTCCCTAGCAACAAGAGCTGTTCATCTTTCAAGTCTACTGGATTTCTTGTTTTCCATTAATGTACACATATCCCATGAACTAATAGTGAGTGAAATCATTTTTGCAAAAATTTTTTGTTTTGTGCTTTGACTACTGGGTAGCATCCGTGCCTGACAAGATAAGAAGGCTAGGGCTAAACTTGGTGAAGCAAACAATTTTAGGGTACCTTTTCTAGTCCCTTTTTTACATCAGATGGTGAGCAATGAGGTTCTTTAAAAAAGCTTCCCAGATACCCGCGGGTTACTGAATCCTATTGCTTCAGTCCAGTGGGAAAAAAGCCCTATGGCCTGGGCACCTGTGTGTAGGGTTGTGACTGCTGCTCCCAGTGTATCCCTACCTGCTCCCTCATCACTTGCTCATTATCACAGGACTCTGAGGTAGACAAAAATGGTAAAATGATATCCGTGATGTCTTTTGATTCATGCATGAATTGGATTTAAGTGAGTCAGAGTTGTACAAAGTCATCAGCCACTTCCAGAAGTCAAGTGGCAAGACAAAAGTCAATGGCTTGGGATGTAGTGATGTCTTGGGGTCTTCAATATCCAACCAAGCTCTAAGTACTCCATAGTCTCTGCTTCTGCCATAGCTCATTGGAGCTGTTCACATCTCTCCATTCCACCAGAGGAAGTTTTCACATGCTTGGGGTAAAAAAACTCCTAACCCACTGATGGGTTTGAGGCCTTTAAGTTACCTTCAACCTGGTTTAGCCACCTGACAAAATGGTTAACTGGGTTTGGCTGCTGCGCATGCTACAGGAGAAAGGTGGATGAGCAGCCCTGAAAAAGGCTCAGTGAATCCTCTCTCCGGTGATGTTAGTTTTTCCTGACACTCATACACCCCACTACATGCAATAATGGTAAGTGGGACCCCTCTTGGCCAGTCCCTGGGATCCATCTCCACATATAGTTCTCTAACAAGTTTCCAAATGAACAATATATTTTCATAGACATGGGGTCATAGAAGACATCATCCAGCTTCATTTTACAGATAAGGAAGCCAAAGGGCAGAAAAGGGAGGTGACCAAGGTCACACAGATAGTAAGAAGAACCACAGTTCTGCCCTAGTTCATCTGACTCCCAATGCAGGGCTCCAAGCCAGGACAGATTCTCACACTGGGGGAGCAGGAAGATTATTCACAATCCCCAAGGTCTCAGCCAGACTGTCAATCTTTCCCTTTCACATCTGCTCAGCATCACTGTCATACCCATAGAAGATGTTTTCCAGTTCCTGTTTGTCATAATCAATCCCCAAAGCTGACAGTTTCCATATGAATCCCTGGAGAAAACTGTGGATTTTTTTTTCCTCTTTCATAAGCAAGTCCCTCTTTGTTTTGTGCTACTTTAGGGAGATAAAATTACTCATTAAAACCCTTCCCAGTGGATTTTCTTTCTCTTTCAGGAAGGTAAAGTAGAAAGACTAGATTTGGGATCAGAAGATCTGAGTTCAAATCCAAATTTCAATATTTACTTCCTTTTTAAACAAGAAAAATCACATCACTTTTGGGGGGCTCAATTTTTACATCTCTAACATGAAAGAGATGAACCAGAGACCTCTAAGGTCCTGTATCTATGTCCTATATCTCAGTGGTTCTCAAAGTATGATCCAGAGAATCCTGGAATCTCTAAAACTCCTATATTGATGATTCTAAGATGAGAAGATTTCTAAAGTCCCTTTCAGGTCTAAAGCCTACGGTTTTAGTAAGTCTTTATTGAACACCTACTTTGTCCAGGGATGGAACTTGTCTTATATGCTATGAGGGATACAGAGAAGATGTCATTATCTTTGGCTTTTGGGTATTCTCAATATAATTTGGAAAATGAAAGAATTAGAAAACTTTCTTTTTTCATTTTAATTTTCTCCAGTTACATGTAAACCAACATTTTTGATTATATATGTATATTCATTTATACATCTTTCTTTATGAATCATTTTGGGAGAGAAAAAATGAGAACAAAAGGGAAAAACCACAAGGAAAAAAAACAGAAGAAAGAAAAAAAAATGAACATGGTATGTATTGATTTATATTCGGTCTTCATGGTTTTCTCTCTGGATGTGGATGGCATTTTCCATACAAAGTTTATTGGGATTGCTTTGGATCACTGAACCACTGAGAAGAACCAACTCTTTCATAGTTGATCATTGTACAATCTTACTATTACTGTATACAAAGTTTTCCTGGCTCTGCTTGTTTCACCCAGCATAAGTTGATATAAATCCAGGTCTTTGTTAAATCAGCCTGTTCATCATTTTATAGAACAATAATATCCCATTACTTTCATATACCATAATTTATTCAGCCAATCCCCAGTTGATAAGCATGTACTCGACTCATTTTCCAAAAATTAGAGCACATTCTAAAATATGCTGTGACATTGTGTGGTGGAGCTTGTCAGCATTTTAGGATTTTAGAAGAAGGAAGAGCAGCATTCTGTTTGGCTTTAGACATAAAAGTAGGACCAAGGAGAAAAAAAATACTGAAGTTTATTTCAAGTCAAAAAGTTAGGACTGTTTAAAAATGGTTGTTGTCCAACGATGGAATGGATTTTCAAAAGTGGTGGGGCAAGGTCACCACCTGACCTGGTTCTCTAAAAATAAATGAATGAATGAATGAATGAATGAATGAATAAAATCCAAAAAAGGATGGGTTAGATTGTATGACTGTTAGAATTCCTTCACATTATAAGAGTCTATGATTCGTGGCCCTAGTGACTAGGATGATAAGATAACAGTGCTGGAGAAAGCCTTAGAATATAGAATGTCCGTTGGAAGAGATCTTAGAGAGAAGACTGTTCAAACTGGGAGGGACAAAGAACATAAAATATATTATGCCAGAGCTGGACATCCCTATAAGAAAACAAAATTAGGGAATTTCAGAGTTGGAATGGACTTTGCGGGCATTGAAAAAGAGATTTCCTGAACATTCCCCATCTTCCAATCCAATCTTGCCTGCAAGCCAAAATATCCTCCTATTTCCTCTGCTTGACAAAAGCTAAATTTAAATATTTATTCTCTCCATATTCTTCTATATTTACTACCAGCCTCTTTGTGGGTGGAAGCAAGTCAACCTGCAAGGGAAAAACAGATTTGATCTCCCTAATTCCCACAGAGCTAGGAGAATCATTTAGTGTTGCTGTCATAATTGATGTTTTCCAAATGGCTGAGGCTGAACACCAATTTGCCCTTATTCTTTCAAGTCTAAAAATTAGAAACTACTAGATTTTTATCCAGAAAGTTTTTTCCCCAAGTTACTCACTATCTCTAGGTAGTTCTAGACCATGTCACCAGCCTATCCAGCCCAGGAAATCTTGCTACCTGTCCTGTCTTGGCTCATACCTGCCTTAGCCCCAAACTCACCTATACCTTCCCACCACTTATTCTTGATCTGGAAATTATAATAGGATCAATATTACCATGGCTACCAAAAAGAGCATCATAATCATTGTCCAATGGCTTACCATGATCCCTACCTGGTTGACACTGTCCTTTCCTTGTCTTCCACTCCCTTATATGTATGTGTCATATCCCCTTATTAGAATGCAAGTTCTTTGAGGGTATGAATTATCTCCCCAACACCTAGAACAGTGTCTGGAACATAGCAGATACTTATTAAATGTTTGCTGATTGATTGGTCTCCTTCCATAAACAACCATGATTGCTTGGTGTTTGGGTATTGGACAAGGCATGGGAATGAGCACTGCTCTAGGAATCAAGAACTTGGGAGCTCAGACAAAACTCTGACCCTCCGTGGACATTCCTCATCTGAGAAATGGAAGAGACAATAATTTTTCTGCTTTATAGGCTATGGGTTGAATCAGATGATACAATGGGGTCCTTTCCATTTCTAAAATCCATATCTTTCTCAATGGAAGGCAATGAATGATCTAGTTAACTGACTGATATAATGAGCACCATATTTGAGGTAGGAAGATCAAGGTAAAGGGATAAGTAAGACTCAATTGCCCTTTTGCTTTTTCCACATACACTCCTACAGATGTCTTTTTGTGATCTTTCCTCTTTCAAATAATATTAATAATTGTAATCTCACTTGCGGGCACTAGGTAGTACAGTAGAGTGCCAGGCTTGCAATCAAAGACTCATATTAAGAGTTCAAATACTTGCTAGCTGTGTGATCCTGGGAAACCTGTTTACCTTAGTTTTTTCATCTGTAAAATGAGCTGGAGAAAGAAATGGCTAACCACTCCAGCATCTTTGCCAAGGAAACTCTAAATGGGGTCATGAGGGGTCGGACATGACTGGAACAACTAAACAACAAGTCTCACTTGCACAAGGTGATCATGGCATGGAAGTGACCCTGATGTCTCAAACATCACACTGACAAAAAGCCAACCCCCGAAGCTGCTGCCAAGCTGGAAAGACTTTAGTCCCAGAGCCTGTGATGGATGGAGTCTTCTGTTCAAAGACATCTAAACCTTGGCTCTCCAACAAAGGGCATTGCAAGAGAAGATGCTTGTGGCAGGACCGAATGAGTGAGTGAATCAGCAGCAGCTCGACCTTCCTCATGGCACAGATCTGACTTATAAAGTTCTTTTTCAGGTCTACTTAGGGGACACAGCCAGTCAGCAGCATTCTGTGACATTTTAATGGAGCAGTGGTATATAATCTGTCCTGGAGAAAAGTTGGTTAGGAAAGTCCCCATTTGCATGTTGAGTACAACAAGTATGAAGTCATATACAGTTAAAAAGTACCATGTATATCAGAGGCTTCTGTGTTCATCTTAAACCAGATGGAAATAGTTGAATCCGGTTGTGTTATTTACGCTCCAACAGAATGGGAGATAGTTTCACCAAACTTTATACTTTTTTTTTTATCCTCCACAAAGAGACTTCATTTTTGCCAATGAGGAAACAGGCTGAGAAAAGTATCCAGGATCACAAATCTATTTAAGTGGCAAGGGATGATGGAGAGGGCCCTGGAACTCAAGTTTTTTGTTTTGTTTTGTTTTTTTACTCAAAATCCAACATTATTTTCAATTTACCAGAAAATATTTATGTTGCACGGCATTCATTTAAGAAATATTGTTTGCATATATCTAAGCTCAGAGATGGAGGAGATAGAGAATTTTAGTCCATTTCCTGCCTTCATGGAGTTTACAATCAAGTAGAGAGTTCCCCTAATTAGGCTGTAGACATGATCCAGAAAGGCCCATTTCTGGTCACAGTCTCTTAAAGTTTCTGGGACAGAAGGGGTGGGGACCAAATAAATCTTCAAAGATAAAATCCAATTTTCTGTGAGTAATTAGATTGGCTTTTGAGGCTCCCCGCCTGTCATCGTTGGGTGATTATGACACATTGATTAGAGCCACAGGGAATCACTCCCCAGAGAAGCACCAAGTACATCTGTGAAACTAATTAAGGAGATAGAAAGTGAGCAGATTCCAGCACTCTCCCTTCACCCTCTCTCATATTTGCTCTTCCTTTACATCCTTCGGTCCCCACTAGAGTATTCTAATTGCCACCCATGCAGATTATAGAATTATCTTCATAGCAGGCTATCCCATCTCTGCCCTCTCTATTCCAAACGTTCCTTTATATGTTGCCAGAATAATTATCAAGTACAGATCTGATCATATCACTCCTCTGCTCCAAATCCTGTAATGACTCTTCTGTCAATAAAGTCAAATTCCAACTTCTTATCCTGGCATTCAAGGCTTCTTATAATGTGACTCAAAACAATCTTTCTAACCCAATCTCCTGCTATTCTGTTCTCAACACAAGTCAAACTACTCAATAATCTCTGAACTGTCCTGTATGTACCCTTATATCTTTTGCTGACATGATTTCTTCTGCTTTTTGTTGTTTTTTCAATCATCTCAAATTTTTCCTGAACCCATTTAGGTTTTTCTTGACTAAGATACTGGATGGTTGCCATTTCCTTGTCTAGCTCATTTTACAAATGAGGAAACCGAGGCAAGAAGGGGTAAGGAACTTGCCCAGACTCACACAGCTACTCAGTGTCTCAGGTAAGACCTGAACTCAGAAATATGAATCTTCTTGATTCCAGACCTAGTGTTCTCTCCACTGTGCCATCTAGCTGTCCCTTCCTCTAAAATATCCTGGATCCTTATCTCTTTTAGTCAAGTTTTGAACTTTTGAGACCCAGCTCAACTCACCTCCCTCAAGAGACTTTTTTCTTATTGCTATTATTTATTGCTTCTTAATCCAAACTCATTCTCCCCACTTCCTTGCAGTCAAGTACTTTCTTCTTGGAAAAGCTCAGTTCAATCAGTCCCTTTCCCATGAGGTTTTCTCTAAACTTAATCCTCTAGTCTGCAAAGGAATAACAGAGAGCTTTGAACTGGAAGCCGCGACAGGAACTCAAGGCTTTACTATTATCTCCTTTGATCTTCACAGCAACACTGAGAGGCCGGCACTATTATAATCTCCATTTTGCACTTGAGAAAACTAAAGTAAAATATACTTAGGAACTTCCTCAGGGTCACATATCTAGGAAGTGTCTGGAGTCATACTGGAACTCAAAACTTCCTGACTGCAGAGCCCTGCTTTCTCTCTGCTGCATCATCTGCTGTATGATTGTGAGTGTTATTTTTCCTCTCTGATCCAGGCTCCTCATCTGTAAAATGGGATTCATAATACTTAACACTATTTCATGCCTCAAACTGTAATAATGCTCTATGAAAATATTACTTGTTATTATGTTTTCCTTGCTGATAACTCAGTGGATAATGAACTGTCCTTCACTGCAGTGAGTTGGATTCTTTCTTCAATGACAAAGTGCTGAGGAGTGTGGACTGAGTCCAGAGTCTGACAGGACAGAAGGAATCCTTTCCCTACTTCTGAGACAAACCATGTATTCAAATAGTCTAAGAAAGGGGCAGACTCATTGTGTGCTGTGGAGGTATGGAACACAATACCTCACAAGCATGCCATTTTCCCCCCAATGAACCACTTTGTATCTTGGAAGTAAGTTTTGTTTATCATCAGTTTAGAGGAAACCCCTGAAGAGGTGTTAATAAGAATCTTAGTCATAATAATTGAGCTACTCTCAGAAATTTTTTTTAATCCCATTTTCCCTTTTTGAATCCTCAGCCTGCCATAAAGCTTTAAAATGAAGAATACTCCTCTTCCTCTGCTTCTCCTAAGGCGTGAGAAAAGGCAATTTTTCCATGTTTGCTTAATCTAATCCAACATCAATAAATGCTATAAATACAGATGTTGCACAGATCTGGGTTATTTCTAGACCAGTGAAGAACAGTTATTAGATTTATAGATTAGAATTCTGCTTATACTTTTTCTGTCAAGGAGAATCATGTTATGCAAAATACTTCCAGATAGAGACATGATTGACTCATTGTGCAAATTGAAAGAAAGGAAGAGAGAGACAGAGAGACAGACAGAAAGAGAGAGGCAGAGATGGAGACAGAGAAATAGAAACAAAAACAGAAAGACAGAGATAGAGAAGCAAAGAGAGACAAACAGAAATTGATATTTGGATACAACTAATGTGGAAATTCATTTAGCTACACATGTTTGTAACTTGTTTTGTTTTTCTTGCTTAGAGTGGGGAGGGAATGGCAGGAAGATAATTCAGAATAGAAAACAAAATTCAGTTGAATTTTTTTATAAGGAAAACCATATTAATTTAACCTAGTATAGCAATCTTAAAATTTGAAAAATCTTGGGTTCGACCTTCCTATGGCTCTTTACTATTCATATGATCATTGTGAATTGCCTACAAATCCACTTGTCAGATATGTTATAGAGGGGATTCCTATTTAGGTATAGGGTTGAATTGGGTGGCTTCCAAAGTCCCTTGAAATTCTGAGACTCTGAGTGATTCTATGAATTCATTCTCTCTCTTGGTTTCAGTTCCCACATCCTTAAAATGGAAATCAGAAACTTCCAAAATAGAAAAGTGTTACTTAAATTGAGAACTCTGTGGTAAAGTGCATAAAATTTAAGATATTTGTGAAATCCAAACGTATTATTTACCCTTGGCCCCTCATGCCTTCAGTTCAAACTTCAGTTTGAATTATAGTTTGATGACTGAACAGATGGCTGCATTCGCTGCACACACACACACACACACACACACACACACACACATATATATGCATAAATAATATGGATAGAGATAATATAGATGTAGGTATAATGATGAATATGGAAATATGTTTAGAAGAATTGTAATGTTTAACCTATATCAGATCATGTTCTCTCTTGAGGGGAGAAGGGGAGAGAGGGAGAAAAATTTAGAACTTAAAGCTTTGCAAAAATGATTGTTGAAAACTATCTTTGTATGTATTTGGAAAAATAAAATGCCATTAAAAACCAAAAAATCCAAATTAAATTAAATTAAATCAAATTTATATATATATAAGCATAGGTATAGAAATAGATTAGTTGAAGAGAGAAATGGATACAGATACAGAGACGGACAGACACAGTTATAGACATAAGATAAATATAGATATAAATAGTGTACCCCAAAAAGCAAACATGAAAATTTCACTTAATTTCAGAATTGGGAGAAACCTCAGAAGACATCTGATATAATCCATAAATAAAAAAGAATCCTATAAAACATGAAAATAGTCCTTGACCCTATGTTTAAAGACCTTCATTTAGGGAGCCTACTATCTCCTTAGTCATTTTTAAAAATATTTTTTCTAATGTGAACCTTAAATCCACTTCATTGAAACTTGCATCTAATGCTCCTAATTATGGTAAGAGGAAATAGCGCTGGCTACAGAACCAGAAAATCTGGGCTGAAATCCTGTCTCCGATGTTTAGTATTTGCATTACTTTATCACATAAACTCACTGGGTTTCTGTTTCCTCATCCACAAAATGATGGGCTTGGGCTAGGTTACCTCCAGGTTCTCTTCCAGTTCTAAAACTATGATTCTACTTCTTCTCCCTCCTGGGCCAAGCAGATAGGTCTAATAATGCCTTGCTTCAAAATAGCCCCTCAAGGGTTAAAAATAGCTTATGATCCTCCTTTTTTCTATTTAGACTAAATATTCCCAGATTGTTTTAGAAATATTCTCATATGGAATAATCTTTAGACCTTCTATTCATCATGACTGATCTCCTATAGCAATATTAAAATTTTATTTTACTAGATTTCAGCCAATATTCCAACATATAGAGATCTTTTTGATTCCTGATTCTCATCCTGAGTATTAGCTTTTCTACCCAGCTTTGTGTCACCTATGAACTGGAAAAGTGTGTTGTTTATATTCAAGTCATTGATAAAAATGCCAACAGCATTTTTAATTAGGCATAGATCCCTGGCAACCTTCATTAGAGACATCCTTCCAAGTTGATACTGAGGTCCAAATTGACATTCATTCCTTTATTTCTCTCTGGTCTCTACATTTGACAAATGCAACATTTATCCCTAATTTTTTAAAAATAGAGAGCATAGGAATAAATGGAATTTTTCCTTTAAAATATAAGTAATATCTATTTAAAAAAAAAACCCAGCAAACATTATATGTAATGGGGACAAGTTAGAAGCATTCACAATAAGATCAAGGGTGAAATAAGCATGTCCATTATCACTATTATTATTCAATATTATTAATTTAAGCAGTAAGAGAAGAGAAGAAAAAACAAAGGGAATTAAAATAGGCAATGAAAAAAACACAAAGCTATCACTTTGTGGATGATATGATGGTATATTTAAAGAATTATTTAGAATCAACTAAAAACTACTTCAAACAATTATCAACTTTAGCCAAGTTGCAGAATATAAAGTAAACACACATAAATCATCGGCATTTTCTATAAAGCCTATGTAACTTTAGGCTTTATAGTTCTATAAACTATAGAACAATAGATAAAGCCTATCAGTAAGAGATAGAAAGAGCAATTCCATTTAAAATAACTGTAGACAATATAAAATATTTGGAAGTCTACCAACCAAGACAAATCAAGGAATTTTATGAACACAATTACAAAACACTTTTCACATAAATTGGGAAATTATTAATTGCTCATGGATAGGCTGAACTAATGTAATAAAACAAATATAATAAAAAAGATCATAAAGAAGGGAAAAGACTGGCATGTACAAAAATGTTTGTAGCTGCTCTTTTTGTGGTGACAAGGAATTACAAATTGAGTAGATACTCCTCAGTTGGGCTGAATAAGTGATGGTACATGAACGTAATGAAATATTATTGCTCAGTAAGAAATGATGAGCAGTTGATTTCAAAAAAGCCTAGAAAAACTTACATGAACTTACTATGCCACAGATCTCTTGTATTGTCCTGACTCAGTTTCCCTAATTATCCTGACCCAGTCCTGACTTAGTTTCTCTGCTTCTCAAAGCTCAGTCCGGCAAAACCTCCCCTCACTCTTTATCATAATATTTGATAAGGACAAAGGATCTTATATTTTAAAATATCAGAATGCCTCTTCCCATCCCAAGCTATGGGAATGTCAGATACTGTCTTATCAAGACGCCTCTCCCCATGTCCGGGGTGTCTCCCTCTATTATGTCATTCCTCTCTGGAAGCTCACCCAACCCTGTCAGAGTCCTATTTCTACTTTCAGCCCCCTGACTCTGCCCCCACCTCAATCTACCTCCTGAGTCTGAGCCATGTGTATATAGGTCATTGAGAACTCACATTGTTTGCTGGATTCTCGGAGATGATAGTCTCATTCAGCCCTGGGACCAAATCATGGATCCATTTGGTCCCAGTAAATCTTTCCCTTTTAATAAATTATTAAATACTCTCTAATCTCTATCCTGACTTAGTTTTTCTGGCATTACAAACTGATGCTGAGTGAAGTGAGAAGAACTGGACAACATTGTACACTGTAACAGCAAGACTATGTGATGATCAGTTATGATAGACTTAGTTCATCTCTGCAATTACAGGGATCCTAGACAATTCCAATAGACTTGGGATGCTACCTGCAACCAGAGAGAGAACTGTGGAGACTGTATGTAGATTGTAGATTGAAGCATATTATATTCATCTTTTTTTGCTTTTTCCTTTTTCATGGTTTTCCCCTTTTGTTTTTCTTTTTTTTACAACATGATTAATATCAAAATATGTTTAAAATGATTGCACAAATATAATTTATATCAGATTGATGTCTTGGGGAGGGGGCAGTAAGGGAGGCAGGGAGAAAAAAATTGGAATGCAAAATCTTACAAAAATGAATGTTGAAAACTATCTTTACATGTAATTGGAAAAATAAAATACTGTTGAAATTTTAAAAAGAATCCTCAAAAAAATGTAAATCCCTTGAAGAGAGGGAGTGTCTTTAATATTTGTTTGTATTTTGTATTTGTATTTGTATTCCTTTAACATAATGAACATTTAATAATTTTTGTTGCCTTGACATTGAGTTGCTAACAATGAAGATTTTTCAAAATTCTCTCCATTCAATCATTTCTGAATCCATCTAATTTTACTTCCATCAAACTCACATATCTCCATATTTTGTAACAGAATAGCATGAAAGAGTATGGATAACATTTTCCAGGAACTAGTTTCTGTACTATTAACTATTGGTCCCCTACTACTGATAATCATAGCCTATTGGTACAGAAAAGGATGCTTGCTAGAAACTGTGTTACCAATAGCAACACTGTTGGCTTCCCAACTTGAGAGGATGAGGACATTAAATAAATATGGGAACACAAGATTCAGGGACAATATCTTTCAAGAGAACTAGATGAACAGGAAGGTCTAATGGGAAGCTATAGGACAAAAAGTGTTCGTCTATGAAGTGTGAAGAGGGAGGGAAGCCAGTAAAGAACACCCCAGATGGAAGAAGATTAAAACAGAAATTTAGGAGAGAAGGGGCCTCTCTAATGCTTGTCCCCCTTTTACTTAATTTTCATTCATAGCACATATGGCCTTTTATTCCCTTGACTCATCAGGAGATTTAGGATAGAGTTCGAGCCTACTATTTGTTAACTGTGTGATCTCAGTTAAATCTGTTTCTAACTAGAGCTTCTGTTATCCTATATTGGTGGAATGGGGACAGGAAGGGGGAGGTGAATAATCCTCATCTGTCTCTTTGACAGTGTAACCATAAGGTTTCAATGAGATAATAGATGGTAAAGTGCTTGGGAAATTAGAAAGTCTGAATTAGTAGATTTAGCCTTGCTTTGTCTATTATTCTTGTTGTCATTGTGATTATTTCAGATGCTGTCCCCCTAGCCGACCTAGGCTGAAAATACTAGGGCGGTTCACAAGCCTGATTCCATCACTAATCAGAATGGGAGTCTACCCTGATCTGATGGGTTTGCTCCTACCCTAGGCAACCTGGTGAGTCCCATAATTGATAATATCAATATTTCGCAGTGCAATTCCACATTCTGCTTAGTTTGCTGTCACTCAGAATTCTTGAGTTCAAAAGATCCTTCATCCTCATCCTCAGTCTTATCTTCTCAAGCAACTGGAACTACAGACATGTGCTGTCATCAATACATATACATACACATACATATGTACATAAATATATATATACCTATATATACTTACCTCTTTATATGTGTATGCACACATAGACACACATGTAATCTTTCCAATTAAAATTTAAATTTCTTTGTGGATAGAGGTGGTATTCAGGGCCATATGCAGGACTTTTTTGTGCTTTTTTTTGTTAAGGAGTAAGCCCCACTGAATTGTGGTCATCCAGGTTCCCCAAATTAGCCAAATGCTTAGAGTTGTCTTGTGTTTGTATAAATGTAATTTAAGCCTCACAACAATCTGAAGAAAAATTATGATTTTATAATTTTCAAGATTTATATGTAATGAATATACTAGTAATTTAAGTTTTTCAGAGGTGCCTTTTCTGTCTTGAGAGTCAGGGTCTTACAATGTAGTTAAAATGATCAGTCAATTCTTGACAATGCTCTCCTATGTATGTAAGTGAAGTGAATCAAAGATTATAGAACCTGTTCCCATCACAGAATTTTTATCCTAGCGGAATGATTTCAGAGAGGCCTGAAGAGACTTGCATGAACTGATGCTAAGTGAAGTGAGGAGAACCAAGAGAACATTGCAGCCAAGCAACAAGATTATGAGACAATCAATTCTGATGGATGCGACTCTTTTCAGCACTGAGATCTTGTGATGGAGAGATCTATCTGCATCCAGAGAGAACTGTGGGAACTGAATGCAAATCACAACATAGTATTTGCATTTTTGTTGTTGTTTGCTTGCTTTTTTGTTTTCTTTCTCATTATTTCCTTTTTAATCTGATTTTTCTTGTGCACCATGATAATTGTGGAAATATGTACAGAAGAATTGAACATGTTTGACATGTATTGGATTACTTGTCATCTAAGGGAGATGTGGAGGAAGGGAAAAATGGACAGAAGTTTTTGCAAAGGTGAATGTTGAAAATTATCTATGCATGTGCTTTGAAAATGAACAGGTTTAATTAAAAAAATAAAAAGAATTCTAATCCCTACCAAAGTAATGACCCCTGGGATTTGAAATAAGAATTGTTCCTGTAGGAGTGGAATACACTCATATTGCCCTGAATTTGTGGGCTTGTCATGGATTACTCCAGAACGTGAAAATGACTGTATTACAATCCACTCTCCTCCTCCCTTCCCATTTACGATTGCTACCTTTTCTGCAAAAGGAGAGAACTTCCAGTTTGCAAACTGTATTCCTCGTTCTGAAAGCGATTAGTTAAAGTGATCTCTAAAACCTGTCTCTAGGCCTGCTTTATACAGCTTCAGCTATACACAGTTTAGAGACTAAGACAGTAAAATTTTGTTAACAAACCCCATGCTAGACAATAAATGGTAGATACTCTGGTAGATTCTCATTTTATAATCTAGCAAGCTAAGGCTCGAAAAAAGATGCTAATCAAAGCCAGGACTTCCTGGCTCGGTGTCCAGTGCTGAAACACATCTCAAGAGTATGCTTATTGTTCTTCCCACTTTTGTAGCATCTATAAATATGACAAATATTTCATCATCATGATACAAAACTGAGAGCAATAGTCAATAACCAAGCTAACAAAATCAGCACCCAAAATATCTCAATAAGCTAGAATATTGAGCAGAATCTAAATAGATGGAATTTAATTTGGATATATTTATAGTCTAAAAAGTGGATTTAAAAAAATAAGTTCACAAACACAAAGTGAGAGAATGAGAGCAGTGATTAAATTACAGTTTGTCTGAAACAGATCTGAGGATTTCATTGTACCCCACGTTCAATCTGAACCAGCAAAGTGATGACAGGCCAAAATTAAGTTAAGAGAGGACCAGTGTCCACCATGATTAGAGGTAAGAGAGCTCCTGTCATGCTATACTTTCTCATGTCAGAGTTCGGATACCATGTTCAGTTCTAGCTACTACGTTTTAAGATGATCATAGACACACAGGGGAAAATCCTGCAAGGGGTAAACAGGATGATGAGGCTGCTTGACTCAAGAAAACATGTGCCATGAGGGAGGATCTGTTGTTATTGTTGTTCAGTCATTTTCTTTTCAATCATGACCAACTTTTCATGACCCCATTGGGGTTTTCTTGGGAAAGACACTGGATCAATTTGCCATTTCCTTCTCCAGCTGGGGAAACTGCTGCAAACAGAATTAAGTGGCTTGTCCAGTATCCCACAGCTAATAAATGTTTGAGGCCAGATTTGAACTCATGAAAATGAATTTTCCTCATTCCAAGCCTAGTGCTCTGTTATACCACCCATCTGTCTCTAGACAGAGGATGGAAGTCTCAAAGGAGCAAATGTAGATTTGATACTGGGAAAAATTTCCTAACCATGAAAGCTATTCAAGACAGGGCTTTCTCGGGAGACAATGAGCTGTCCCTCTCTGGATCTGAGGATGGCTGATCAGAGAGATTGCAGAGAGGGTTCTTTCAAAGGTATGGGTTGGAACAGACAGATCCTGAGGTACTTTCTGTCAAAATATCTTGGATATATTGTTTCCCAGAGCTAAGGCCCTCCAAGCGGGCTAGTGTTCACTGAGGGATTTACTCCCCTTACTTTCTAGGGCCACCTATCACATATTCACAACCCCTGTTCTTTATCACTGAGAGGTACTATACTCCTGTTTCTCAGGGCAGCTAGTTAGTACAGGGGATAGAGCCCCAGCCCTGAAGTCAGGAGGACCTGAGTTCAAATGTGGTCTCAGCAGACACTTCACACTTCCTAGCAAAAAAGTTGAGACAATACTGTTTCCACAGGACAAAGGAACACTGGTATTGTCCCAAGAAAAGTTAACCAGGAGAAGTATTTCAAGATCTAAGAAGGACTGTGTTGGGGGCCGACCCCATATAACCCCAGTATCAGCAGCCTTAAGCTCTCCTTTTAGGAGGAGGTTTTCCACTTATAGCTGTCATTTTCTTCACTCTGAAATTAATTGAATTTCTGTTTCTATCCTCACTGTCCTGTCCCTAACCTGCTCTGTTTCAGCTTTGGCCACTCACAGATCATAGACTGGTTCTGCTCTAGTTGATACTTCCAGCTCTAAGATTCTTTCCTTCCCTCTCCTCTTCTCTTCTCTTCTCTTCTCTTCTCTTCTCTTCTCTTCTCTTCTCTTCTCTTCTCTTCTCTTCTCTTCTCTTCTCTTCTCTTCTCTTCTCTTCTCTTCTCTTCTCTTCTCTTCTCTTCTCCTCTCTTCTCTTCTCTTCTCTTCTCTTCTCTCTTCTCTTCTCTTCTCTCTCTCTCCTCTTCTCTTCTCTTCTCTTCTCTTCTCTTCTCTTCTTTCTCTCTCTCTCTCTCTGTCTCTGTCTCTCTGTCTCTGTCTCTCTGTCTCTCTCTGTCTCTCTCTCTCTGTCTCTGTCTCTCTCTCTCTCTCTGTCTCTCTCTCTCTGTGTCTCTCTCTCTCTCTGTCTCTCTCTCTGTCTCTCTCTCTTTGTCTCTCTCTCTCTGTCTTTCTCTCTCTCTCTGTCTCTCTCTCTGTCTCTCTCTGTCTCTCTCTCTCTGTCTCTCTCTCTGTCTCTCTCTGTCTCTCTCTCTCTGTCTCTCTCTGTCTATCTCTCTGTCTCTGTCTCTGTCTCTATTTGTCTCTCTCTGTGTGTCTGTCTCTCTGTCTCTCTGTCTCTGTCTCTCTGTCTCTCTCTCTTTCTCTCTCTCTCTCTCTGTCTCTCTCTCTCTCTCTGTCTCTCTCTGTCTCTCTCTGTGTCTCTCTGTCTCTCTGTCTCTCTGTCTCTCTCTCTTTCTCTCTCTCTCTCTCTGTCTCTCTCTCTCTCTCTCTCTCTGAGTTGAAGATATAAGACTAAACACACACATAGGAAGACAAACACACAAAGACAAACATAGGTACAGAAAAAAACAAATATAAAGATAGAATTCCTAATGGTCCAAGACTCAAGCATTTCCATATTATATTTTAATGTAGCAAGAAACAAAATTGACCAAGGCTTATCTAAATGTCTCAAGAATTAAAAAAATATATATTTCAAAATATCCAAAGGTAAAACTATTTTAGACCATTTAAAATGTAAACACAGAAAAAATAAATAAATAGATTAAGGCAAAGAGCAGAATGTTCTCAGTAAAAAGGGTAGACGACAAAAGAGGTCATTACTTAACGGTATTTTGTTTAAATCCCATATTCCTGAAAGCAGCATAAACCAGAAGCCTATTCAATTACCCACTGCCTACTTTGGGACCACACTGGGAAACTCATGACTATTTCAATCAATTTCCCTTCCTTTAAAAAGAAAAAGCCATATGATGTAACCAGAGCTATTTTTCATATCTCCTGAAAGCCCCAAAGAGCCTCTAAAAATGTTTTGATTGCATCTATATACCCAGGACATGAAAACATGAAGAAGCTTCTGGTTTTCAGTTTCCTATGTTCAAAAAAAATTAAAATTACTTTCTGATTTCAAAGTGAAATCATTCTGGAATTGGGAATTAGGAGACAAAGAGCTGAGTCTCAGACTTATTCACTTGGTAGCCATGTACCTTGAGACAATCCCTCACAAGACTACTGGTCTTCAGTTTTCTGTTGTCTAAAATGGGGGTAATATTTGTCCTATCTACCTCATAAACTTTATAGGGAAAGTGTGCGGTAAACTTTAAAGCTCTATAGAAGTATGAGGTGTTCATTAAGAACTAAGGATTAAAGATGAGGAGACCAAATTACAAGCTATACAACCATGAACATGTCACTCAATCTCAATGAGACTGTTCATTCAGCTGTGAAATGAAGACAGGAAAAGGAAGGAAGGAAGGAAGGAAGGAAGGAAGGAAGGAAGGAAGGAAGGAAGGAAGGAAGGAAGGAAGGAAGGAAGGAAGGAAGGAAGGAAGGAAGGAAGGAAGGAAGGAAGGAAGGAAGGAAGGAAGGAAGGAAGGAAGGAAGGAAGGAAGGAAGGAAGAAAGGATGGAAGGAAGGAAGGAAGAAAGGATGGAAGGAAGGAAGGAAGGAAGGATGGAAGGAAGGAAGGAAGAAAGGATGGAAGGAAGGAAGGAAGGAAGGAAGGAAGGAAGGAAGGAAGGAAGGAAGGAAGGAAGGAAGGAAGGAAGGAAGGAAGGAAGGAAGGAAGGAAGGAAGGAAGGAAGGAAGGAAAAGAGAAATAGGAAGAAGAAAAGAATAATATTCACAAGAAATTCTCTAATAGTCATTCTACCTAATTCTTATGAAATCTTCAATCCTATGAGGTAGGGTAGGTTTGGGAGATTATTAGAACTCTCATTTTGCAGATGAGGAAACTGAACTCAGGGAGAAGTGACTTTAATCAAGGCAAGAAATAATTGTCAGTTAGAACAGTAGGCTTCCCAGTTCGTATCTATGTTTCTACAGGGTTTTGCCATCCTGAATTGGAAATAATAATACTCCCCTCCATTTTATACTTCTTTAAGGATGACAGAACATTTTCTTTCCAATAGGCCCTGGAGATAGGCTAAGCAAGTGCGAGCATCCTCACAATAAGTAAGGAATCTGAGGAACTGAATAATAAAATAACTTGGACAATACTATATAATTAAATAATTTTGTAGATAGGATATGGATCTAAATCCTGAACTCTGAAAGGTAGAGTACCAGGCCTGGAGTTGGGAAATCTTTCATTCAACCCTGTTTGCTTCAGTTTTCCCAATTTGTAAAATGATCTGGAGAAGGAAATGGCCTTCTCTAGTATCTTTGCCAAGAAAGTACCAAATAGGGTTACAAAGAGTCGGACTTGATTAAAACAAATAAACAACATAGCTGTTCCCAGTTCTCTGCCTTGGTTAGACCACAGATAAGAGTATTTTATTTTATCCTGGATACCCCAGTTTATTAAGGACATTGGCAAGCCAGACAGTGACTAGAGCTGGAATGGTGAAGAAGCCTTGAATTCAAAGCATATGAGAAGTGATTGAAAAAAATGGGATTATAACTTGAGATGTGAGAATTGAGAAGCATAAAGTGAGTGGGAAGGAGTCAGGGACAAGTAATTCAATAAATGTTTATCAAGGCCAGATGTTATTAAGATGGCGAAGGGCTTTGTTTGGATAGAGAGCTGGCTTAGGAGGTAGAAAGGCCTAGGTCCCAGTCACACCTTTGAGACATAATGCCTGACTGGGTCAGTGCTCACTAGCAACTCTCTTGTGCAGAATAGATACAAATGTGCATTAGTAAATGGAGTTTTCCTCTTCTGTTTAAAAGAATTGTTTTTAAAAGTAACAACCTTCTTGCTTGCCCTCATTTCATCAATCCATTTATCAACTGATCAATTTTTTTTATTTTATATTATAAATGTGTAATCATGCAAAACACATTTTCACAATAATTGTGTGTAAGAAAAATTTAAAAAGTTAAAAAAAGTGTGCTTCAATCTGTATTCAGACTCTTTCTCTGGGTATGGACAGCATTTTTCATAAGTCCTTCAGAATTTTCTTGGATTACTTAGAATAGCTAAGTCATCCAAAATTGACTACCTTACTATATTTATTATTTACAACTATTTACAAAATTCTCTTGGTTTTACTCATTTAACTTTGTAGAAATTCATGAAAACCCAGGTTTTCTGAGAGTATCTAGCTCATTTCTTCTGTCACAATGGTATTCCATCACCCTCATATACCACAAATTGTTCAACTTTTCTCTCATTGATGGGTACCCTGTCTATTTCCAATTCTTTGCCTTCAGAAAAGAGATACTATAAATATTTGGGCATATTTCCAAAATGCTTAAGCACCTACCAGGTTTGATGTAGGGAGACCAATTAAGAGGACATGATAGTACTATACATACAAAGTGATAAGGGCCTGAAGTGAATTGGTAGCTGGATAAGTGGAGGAAAAAAATGATGTGAGCGATGTTATGAGACAGAAATAGCAAGATTTGGTAACTGACTGGATAAGTCTAGTAAGAAAGTGTGAAGAACTCTGGGGTCTATCTTCTCAGCAGAACTAGGAAATAACATCTCACAGTTTAGGAGGAAAAGATGTATCTTAAATCCCTTCCAGGGAATAGCATGGGCTCACAAATTAGCAGTAAATGATTGAATCTAAGAAAAAATAAGGAAGGCTCAATGTGACACCTATTTAAAGCACAATTTGTCAAAGAATGAAGTTTATTTTTTTATTACAATATGTGTTGAAAATGTGTATTTCACAAGTTTCTCAGAGATTTTTAACTGTTTCATATAATCCCTTAAGGTTTGATAAGCATTAACTCATTTAATTCTTCCTATTCTAGGAGGCCAAGGGAGTTACTATCCTATTCTAGGAAACAGGCTTGGAGACATTAAGTTATTTGTCCAAGGACATAAAAGTTTGAAAGTGTCTGAAGTGGGATCCAAACACGTGTCTTTGATTTCACAGCATCCTTCCTTATAGCATAAAGAATATGGCTATCACGGTGGCTGAGAAACAGAAGCTCAAAGTTCTTGCTCCACCTCTGCCTTGGGCACTTCAACTTTCTGATCCTCAATTTCCCTGTTTATAAAGTGCAAGAATTGAATGAGATTTATCCCCCAAACACTTTTCACTGCTCTATGATCTATATTCTAAGTAACTAAGGTACTAAAAGGATAAGTTAAAAAAAAAAATCCTGGACTATTTTAGGTACTTACATTTCTTCAAGATAAAAGTTTGAGTATTATGTACTAAGGAGAACTGGACATGTGATCTGTCTAATTGTAATTAATCATAAAGCCTAAGCTACATTATCCATCAATTTGGGTGGTGGGGTAGGGGTTAGGATGGGTGGGCATCTACCTGACTCAGCTTTACTAAGGACAAACCAGCATAGGGAAGGAAGTTTCCCTTTAAAATGAAAAATATTATTCAAATCCCCTTCCTGGCAACTGTGAGATGACTATGTCAGCTCCTTACCCCTAAATCTCCTCCCTCCCTCCTTTTTATAAGAATTTAATAAAATCAGATCCAAAAATGTTTCTCTTATTTTTTCCAGTGGATGATGGAAAGATATAGATTGAGATTTTAGGCAAAGATGTGAAATGTTCATATTGAAAAAGTCCTGGGCATGATGAAACTTTTTTTTTAAGTTAAAAAGCTGCCAGCTGAGACCTCATCTTTGATTACCTGGCAAGCTCTGACATAATCTCCTGCTGATACCATTCCTTCCTCCTTCATTTGTTTCATCTTCAACAGATCTAGACTGAGTCTAGCAAAAAAAAAAAGAGTAAAAAGAAAAAAGAAGAAAAGAGGGAAAAAAAAGAAAACCATTTTCTGATGAATCTGAGGTTCCTTTC
Source organism: Sminthopsis crassicaudata (assembly GCF_048593235.1). NCBI lineage: Eukaryota > Metazoa > Chordata > Mammalia > Dasyuromorphia > Dasyuridae > Sminthopsis > Sminthopsis crassicaudata. The sequence goes on along the minus strand of NC_133622.1, from coordinate 184,636,143 downwards.
AGAAACATGCGTGAAAATGCTTTTCCGTTCGCTAAGGGGTATTCTTGTCCTAGTTGACCCCATTCCCTCTAATCCCTGTGGGGAAGCCCAAACATTGTGATCTTTGCCAACCCAGAGAATCTTAGAGCTGAAAGGGGGTCTTGGCAGTCACTTAGCCCTGTTGCCAAGGGCAACTGCTTAATGCAGAATTCCTCTGAATCTACAGATCCATTGGCCGCTGTTTCCTGCAGGGTACCTTGAGATGTGGAGATGTTAATCTGGGGTTTGCTTCCATCCCCTGCCAGCAAATAGTAATTTGGTGGATGTGCTGACCCCTCCCACTCTGGCACTGTTTTTCATAGATTCAAGAAAGTGCACTAGTCACTGTGGGGAGGAATCCCTGAAACACACCCAACGAGGTGTTGCATGAATTGTCCTGGGAATGGGGTACATGAGACCTTCCTATTCAGCTTAATTTCTCTTGACCAAGACACTTTCCCCTCTCCCTGGGTCTCAGTTTCATCCTTGATAAAAAAAAAAATCATGGGATTTGGATAGAACATTAGAATAAAACATTAGAATTTTAAAAGATCTTTATATCCCAAACCATACAGGAAACTACTCTACAGCATCCCTATTGAAGATTCATCCAGTCCATCTATTCTTTTTTTGAAGATCTCATTTGACCTTATTAATTCCCTGTCTGCCAAGGCAGCCCATTCCTTTGTTGGAAAAAAAGTCTCTTTTTGAGGAAGCTCTTACTTGTGTTCAATCACAAATATATAGAGCACTGCGCTTGGCATTAGTGATATGAAAAATAAAAATGAAACCATCCCTGCCCTTCAGGAGCTTACCGTAAAATCTGCCTTCTTACAGCTTCCATCACATCTAGTCTTTGATGACAAGAATCATGTCCTTCCTTTAAGATGAAGCATCCCAATTTGGAACCATGCTCAAAAAGTGCATACCCTTTGACCCAGAGGTATTTCTACTGGGCTTATATCCCAAAGAGATTTTAAAGAAGGGAAAGGGACTCATAGGTGCAAAAATATTTGTGGCAGCCTTTTTTGTAGTGGCCAGAAACTGGAAATTAAACTGATGGATGCCCATCAGTTGGAGAATGACGGGGTAAATTGTAGTATATGAATGTTATAGAATACAGAGAGACTTGGAGAGACTTACATGAACTGTTGCTAAGTGAAATGAGCAGAATCAGGAGATCATTATACACTTCAGCAACAATACTGTATGAGGATGTATTCTGATGGACGAGGCCCTCTTAAACAATGAGAGGATCCAAATCAGTTCCAATTGATTAGTGATGAACAGAACCAGCTACACCCAGAGAAAAGAACACTGGGAAAGGAATGTGAACCACAACATGTATGGGACTACCTACCATCTAGGGGAGGGGGTGGAGGAAAGGAGTGTAAAAGTTGGAACAGAAGGTTTTGCAGGGGTCAATATTGAAAAATTATCCATGCATAAGTTTTGTCAATAAAAAGCTATAAAAAAGATGAAACATCTCCAGTTCAAGCATTCTGTGACTCATTGCCCCACAAAAGATAATTTGCCATTTCTCTCTTCTCTGCATCAGAGTCCTGAGGCTGACTTGCTGGCACTGTGAGCCATATAATTACAGAGGGAATTTTCATTAAAAGAAATAGGAAAATTAAGGAGATTCTTGAATGGGCGACCATTCAGATATATATCAGCATCCTAGATTTAGAGCTAGAACAGAACAGAAAGTTGATGCAATCTTCTTGTTTTATAAATGAGGAAATTGACTCCCCAAACAGTTAAGTGGCTTATCACTGGCAACACATCCAGCAAGTAGCATTTGAACCCAGATGTTCTGAATCCAGACCCAGTACAAAGAGTGAGAATCACCTACTCTGATAGGAGTCCAAAAGTCCCAGGCTCTGCCAAATGAAGAAACCATGGAAATTCAAAGACATTCTTTCAGAGAAGCTTCACACTAGCTGATAAACTCTATAACACTTTCCCTAGAGAGGACTTAAAGATAGTCTCAACTCTGTCTTTCAAGTCGTGATTCTGGAGGCATCCTTCCCATATGGAAGAATATTTGGAAGTTCACCACCATTTAAGAGATTTTTATTAGCAGGATCATTCTCTATGTTCCTTTTCTTTCCCATGCTTTGCTTAGTGATAGGAACAAATTAACAGAGGGTCCAGACGAGTAAAAAGGGCTGGCTTGTTGGCTTACATTTTCCTAAATTCATGAAAGTCAATGGAAGCAAAACTAGTTTTTCCTTAAAAGACATTGAGACCTTCCTTGACATTTCATCAGACCAGGGGATTAAGGCTTAAATCACTGACTTCCAGGTGGCTTAGGGTCAAAAGTCGTCATGAAAGAAGTTAGGAGTTCAGCACCATGGACAATGTAGAGAAAGAAGAGGTACCCAAATTGATGCTGTAGACTTTTTTTTTTTTTTTTTTTTTTTTTTTTTTTTTAATTCTTGATGAATATCCTTTCCATGCTTTTGCTAACAAATTTCTTTTTATTAATTATGAGATTAATTATGACTTATTTCATTCTAATCTCACATCAGAACTATTATACTGGCTTGAGTCAGATTTGACCTATAAAACTCCCCTAATCAATAAATTCCAGTGGCTTCTTCTTACTTCTAGAGTCAAACATTAATGTCTATGTTTGGCATTTAGAGCTCTCCCTCCTCACTCTACTTTTCCAGTTTTATTTCCTATCACTTCTTTTTACATAGATTACTTCAAGATTCAGTTCCAACACCATTTTAAAGGTATGAAGCTTTTGCTGATCCTGCATCCAAACCCAGCTATTAGTGCTTCCCTGAGGAAAAAATATAGTTTTTAATATATTTTGAATCTCTTTATGAACCTAATGTACTATTGTATCTCAACTAAATTGTAAACTTCTTTTTTACTTGCTTATTCCTGCTACCTAGTATAGGAACATATAATAGATGCTTAATAATAATAATAATAGCAATAATAAATGCTGTTTATTAAATGACTATGTGTCAGGCACTGACCTAAAAACTGGGGATACAAGTATGTATCCATTATCTTCCTGGTTCTTATGTATCCTGGTCTTCCTGTAAGTTCCTGGAGGGGGAAAAACTATTTCTCTTTTATCTGTTTATCCCTTGTGCCTAGCATAAGGTCAAACACATAGTGATGAGAGTAAAATTCTGTATAACCTGAGTGAACCCTGTAAAATTATGTAAAATCACCAACAAAATGTCTCTTTTGATCTACAAACCCAAGTGTTCTTGCATCCTCTTGAAGCAAAATAAGCTTTCTTGGAGAAAGTCATGATTCCAGGCGATTTCACATCACCTGAGATTTCCCTTAGACTCATGCATAAAATGGGTCTTTAGGAAATGACTCTTTTCAGGTCACTTCTTTCTTGAGAATGATATGCCCACCAAGAAAATCCCTTTTGGTGTTTCTTTAACAATTAAGCTTTTTCCCTAATGAATATTGATGCTAAAATCTTAAATAAAATATTAGCAAAGAGATTACAAAAATCATCCCCAGGATAATACACTATGACCAATTGGGATTTATACCAGGAATGCAGGGCTGGTTCAATATTAGGAAAACTATTAGCATAATTGACTATATCAATAACCAAATTAACAAAAACCATATGATCATCTCAATGGATGCAGAAAAAGCATTTGACAAAATCCAACATCCAATCCTACTAAAAACACTTGAGAGTATAGGAATAAATGGACTATTCCTTAAAATAATCAGGAGCATATATTTATAACCATCAGTAAGCATCATAAGTAATGGGGATAAACTGGAACCTTTCTCAGTAAGATCAAGAGTGAAACAAGGTTACCCACTATCACCATTACTATTCAATATTGTATTAGAAATGCTAGCCTTGGCAGTAAGAGTTGAGAAATAGATAAAGGAATTAGAGTAGGTAATGAGGAAACCAAACTATCACTCTTTGCAGATATGATGATATACTTAGAGAACCCCAGAGATTCTACTAAAAAGCTATTAGAAATAATTCACAACTTTAGCCAAGTTTCAAGACACAAAATAAATCCACATAAATCCTGAGAATTTTTATACATCACCAACAAAATCCAACAGCAAGAGATACAAAGAGAAAATCCATTCAAAATAACTGTCAATAGTATAAAATATTTGGGAATCTATCTACCAAAGGAAAGTCAGGAATTATATGAGCAAAATTACAAAACACTTGCCACAAAAATAAAGTCAGATTTAAATAATTGGAAAGACATTAAATGCTCTTGGATAGGCCGAGCGAATATAATAAAGATGACAATACTCCCTAATCTAATCTATTTATTTAGTGCTATACCAATCAGACTCCCAAGAAACTATTTTAATGACCTAGAAAAAATAACAACAAAATTCATATGGGAGAACAAAAGATCAAGAATTTCAAGGGAACTAATGAAAAAAAAATCAGATGAAGGTGGCCTAGTTGTACCTGATATAAAATTATATTATAAAGCAGCAATCACCAAAACCATTTGGTATTGGTTAAGAAATAGACTAGTTGATCAGTGGAATAGGTTAGGTTCACAGGACAAAATAGTGAATAACTATAGCAATCTAGTTTTTGACAAACCCAAAGATCCCAACTTTTGGGATAAGAATTCATTATTTGACAAAAACTGCTGGGAAAACTAGAAATTAGTATGGCAGAAATTAGGCATGGACCCATACTTAACACCACATACTAAGATAAGATCAAAATGGGTCCATGATTTAAACATAAAGAACGAGATCATAAATAAATCAGAGGAATATGGGATGGTTTACCTCTCAGACTTGTGAAGGAGGAAGGAATTTGTGACCAAAAGGAGAACTAAAGATCATTACTGATCATAAAATAGAAAATGTTGATTACATCAAATTAAAAAGCTTTTGTACAAACAAAACTAATGCAAACAAGATTAGAAGGGAAGTAACAAACTGGGAAAACATGCTTGCAGTTAAAGGTTCCGATAAAGGCCTCATTTCCAAAATATACAGAGAACTGACTCTGATTTATAAGAAATCAAGCCATTCTTCAATTGATAAATGGTCAAAGGATATGAACAAACAATTTTCAGATGATGAAATTGAAACTACTTCCACTCATATGAGTATTCCAAATCACTATTGATCAGAGAAATGTAAATTAAGACAACTCTGAGATACCACTACACACCTGTCAAATTGGCTAAGATGACAGGAAAAAATAATGATGAATGTTGGAGGGGATGAGGGAAAACTGGGACACTGATGCATTGTTGGTGGAGTTGTGAAAGAATCCAACCATTCTAGAGAGCAATCGGGAATTATGCCCCAAAAGTTATCAAACTATGCATACCCTTTGACCCAGCCATACTACTACTGGGCTTATATCCCAAGGAAATACTAAAGAAGGGAAAGAGACCTGTATGTGCTAAAATGTTTGTGGCAGCCCTTTTTGTAGTGGCTAGAAACTGGAAGATGAATGGATGTCCATCAATTGGAGAATGGTTGGGTAAATTATGGTATATGAAGGTTATGGAATATTATTGTTCTGTAAGAAATGACCAACAGGAGGAATACAGAGAGGCTTGGAGAGACTTACAACAACTGATGCTGAGTGAAATGAGCAGAAACAGAAGATCATTATACACTTTAATAACAATAATGTATGAGGATGTATTCTAATGGAAGTGGAAATCTTCAACAAAGAGAAGATCTAATTCAGTTCCAATTGATCAATGATGGATAGAATTAGCAACACCCAGAGAAGGAACACTGGGAAATGAGTGTAAACTGTTTGCAATTTTTTGTTTTTCTTTCCTGGTTATCTTTACCTTCTGAAACCAATTCTTCCTGTGCCACAAGAAATTCGGTTCTGCAAACATATATTATATCTAGGATATACTATAACATATCTAATATGTATAAGCCTGCCTGCCATCTAGAAGGGGTGGAGGGAAGGAGGGGAAAATTTGAAACAAAAGTGAGTGCAAGGGATAATGTTGTAAAAAATTACACATGCATATATACAGTCAAAAAAAAGTTATAATTATACAATTAATTTAAAAATTAATAATAAAATTTTAAAAAACAATAAAGCTTTTTACCATAGCCTTTGGGTTTAGCGAATTCCTTAGCTCTGAACTGTGCCTTGAAGAATGGAATCCCACCTATTCCTAACCTCTCCATTAGTACCCTCATCCCTCATCATTAGTAGGTGCTTAATAAAAGCTGGTTTATTAAATAACTTAATCTGGTAAGGAGTAATTGTTCTCCCTAGTTGAGATCTAAATATGTAATTGGCAAATTATATTTTAGCTTTCTCCCCCATCAATTAATCAACAAACATGTATTAAAAACATATTGTGTGCTAGGTACTGTCCTAGAATAAATAATGCTTCCTTTCTGAAAGCTGACATTCTGAATAGCAATGATTAATGGATTACTCTCAGTCAACTTCAGATATCAGAGGTAATAGAACAAAGACCTGCCAGGAATGGCATAGAAGGAACTTCAATATGGAGTAGCAAACTGAGGTCCCTTCCTCAATCCAAAACCATATTGATCAAGAGTGCTTCGCCCTGACCATTACAGGTTAGAACAAAGTGCTCTAAATAATATGAAGGAGAAAGAACTCAGTTTCTGCAGAGGAACAGGACTAGAAAACAGAGGAACAGGGCCCAGGAAAGGCTCTTTCTTCAAAGTGAGGGACAATCTGCTGCCTGCAACTCCTCCTCCCTTTGCTAGTCACTCCTCATTCCACCCTCGGGGCCAAGCAGAAAACCATAAATACCTTCTTTCTCATTAGTGCAAAGAGTCAGCAACAAACCAAAACACATTTAAAACTCGCCAATGGACTACAGTTAAAAGTAATTAGGCTAAGCTGTTTAGAGGTAGAAAAGAAATACATTAGAATACATTAGTTGGAGTGGGTTGGAAGGGATAACTGGATTTGAATTCCAGGCCTGTCTCTGACTTACTTTGTGGGTCTTGAATAATTAATTCAACTCTCTGAGCCTAGGTTTGCCATAAGAAAAAAAAATGTAAATGTGGAAATTGGTTTAGAAGAATTGCAGATGTTTAACCCATATTGGATTACTTGGTGTCTAGGGGAAGAGGCAGGGAGAAAAATTTGGAACCCCCGGTTTTGCAAGGGAGAAAAATTTGGAACCCCCGGTTTTGCAAGGGTGAATGCTGAAAACTATCTTTGCATGAATTTTGAAAAATAAAAAAGCTATTATTTAAATTTTTTAAATTAATTTTTAAAAAAAGAAAGAAAATAAAAGTCAGGAAGGGGAGAAAAAAAGATTGTTAAGCTTGCTTCCAGGTCTACAATAAAACAAATTGTGCAGGAGAAACAGTTCTGCTATTTCAATAAGAGATGGGTTTGACTAGCAAGTCTCTGTAGACCTCAGTATCTTCATCTGTTAAATGAGGGTTATAATGTTTGCAATTTCTACCACACAAAGTGACTGCTAGGAAAACACTTTGTGTACATTAAAGTTCTATCTAAATGTGAGCCATGATTATTACTGAGGAGGAAATGAGGCAAAAGTCATAGTTATGAGCCAGGAGTGGTCCTTGGAGTGAGGTGAGGGGGGACAAGGAAGGAGATACGCTAGTATTGGGATACAATAGAAAAAAATCATCTCACAAAAAAAATATTAAAGTCCTAGACTGAAGAGCAAATTGAGACAAATTCTTGTCGCATTCACTTTAGTCTGCCTTCCATTCTCTTTAGATACCTTTGGAGGCTCTAAGAAAGGGGCTTCTGTGGTCTTGTTATCCCGGATTGAGTCAGGGATAGAAGTAATCTACCATGACTCTGTACTTAAACATTTGACACACAGCTCAAGGTAGAGGTAAGTACTAAGAATAACAGGAAGGCAGTCTCTATTTAGAGGAAGGCAGGGACCTAGCTTGAATATTTATTTAGTTATATGGCCTTAAGAAAGTCACTTCACTATTGGGGAAGCCTCAGTTTTACCATCTGTAAAAGAGACATAAAAATAATTGTCCTACCTTCCTCGCAGGAGTGTTTGAAGAAGATACATTGGGAACCATTATATCAGTATCATTATTGTCATCAATATTCTGATGATTTGGCAACTCTACTAAACTAGAAAGTCTTCAGGCACAGCCCTAGTGACAAAGGACATCTGCTCTATCAAAACTGTCTGGCCTAGTTATTCATGAAGAGCAGATTGAGCAGAAGGACATCATCCACAGCAGGCTGGACACCAAGTGATTAATTCTTTCATGACACATGAAACAGACTTTTAAAAATTATTATAAATCATTTCATTCCAGACAATTATTTAGCCCTCACTACATGGAAATTCCTTCCCTATGTATTATTAATTCATAGATTAAAATACAGAATTTTACCTCAAGAAATTCAAAATCTATTGAGAGATAGGCAAGGATATAAATAACTAAAATATAAAGTACAAAGGATAACATCCTTAGAAGGGTATAGACAAAATTCAGTGGGGGGGGAGGGGAATTCATAGAAGGCTCACTTCT